>NC_064772.1:38551977-38754477 GCF_011397635.1 Epinephelus fuscoguttatus | reverse complement strand
ACTCCAGCCGCCTTCCCTCTTCCCCGTGTGACACGGTTATGGGCGGTTTTCCAAGCCACTGTCGGCACAATGAATCTAAGTCCCACTGTCAGCAGCGTGGAAATAAGTCAAAGGGCTCTAGTTTCCCGACGCAGTGCAGGGTGGCGCAGGGTGGCGAACCCCGCGCAGAGCTAGTTTCGAGCAGCGCAGCGTCACCAAAACCTCACAGGCAGGTTTCCAGAATATCAGGCACATTAACGATGCAATAAATACCCACAAAAACACTATTCAATGCAACTATCTGCAATCAGCACATAAATGTATCTCTATATTGACTGTCCCGTCACATCTGATGTCAGATCAAAGGGGATTGGCACCGTTTGGCATGTTTGGCACGTTTAATGGAAACCCAACCTGATTTGATTAAACAGCTGCAAACTAATGAGTTCACATCCCTCTCAGCCAACCACAAACAGCCACAGCATCAGGTAGGGAGTATATATTCAGCATCTGGCATCTTAGAAAAGTCAAAAGAAAAGAAACAGAGTGAGACTCGCCCGGTCTGCGAAACTAGAGCCCAAAGTGTGGAGAAGAGGGACCGGGAAAAGCGGCGGACCTCCAGGGAAGCCTGCTCCGTTCTCCCCGCAGTTAGGGACCATTGATGATTGATGATTGATTTTACCTTTCTGTACATTTGTATACAACCCTCCCCCCATAGTTTCCCAAAATCCTGTGGGAAACACTGGGTATATGTTACTACAGGTTACCTCAGGGTACTACATGTGCCATACATGGTATTACGTGTTTCTACAGGTTACTTCAGGGTACTACATGTACAAATACATGTTACTACATGTTACTACAAGTATTGGTATATGTTACTACAGGTTACTCCAGGGTACCACATGTACTAATACATGTTACTGCATGTACTGCTACAGGTACTAATGTAACTACAGGTTACTTCCGGGTACCATATGTACTACTACATGTTACTACAGGTAGAACTACATGTTACTTCAGGTTACTACTACATGTTACCACTACATGTTAATACAAGTACTACTACATGTACTGCATGTTACTACATGAGTCACTTCTGTATTTCCTGTCTCATCAGAAAAGAACCAAAGAAGAACAATAAAAGATGAAGAACAAAGTCAGCAGCACTCAAGGTAACACACACACACACACACACACACACACACACACACGATAAAATCCTGTCCTCTGACTCTCATATTGTTATTTACATTCTCAAGGATTTTCTGCAGTAGTTAGCACTCAGCTGCAGTAGTTAACAGTTAACAGCAGTAGTTAACACTCAGCTGCACTAGTTAACAGTTAACAGCAGTAGTTAACAGCAGTAGTTAACAGTTAACAGCAGTAGTTAACAGCAGTAGTAGTTAACACTCAGCTGCAGTAGTTAACAGTTAACAGCAGTAGTTAACAGCAGTAGTTAACAGTTAACAGCAGTAGTTAACAGCAGTAGTAGTTAACACTCAGCTGCAGTAGTTAACAGTTAACAGCAGTAGTTAACAGCAGTAGTAGTTAACACTCAGCTGCACTAGTTAACAGTTAACAGCAGTAGTTAACAGCAGTAGTAGTTAACACTCAGCTGCACTAGTTAACAGTTAACAGCAGTAGTAGTTAACACTCAGCTGCAGTAGTTAACAGTTAACAGCAGTAGTTAACAGCAGTAGTAGTTAACACTCAGCTGCAGTAGTTAACGGTTAACAGCAGTAGTTAACAGCAGTAGTAGTTAACACTCAGCTGCAGTAGTTAACAGTTAACAGCAGTAGTTAACAGCAGTAGTAGTTAACACTCAGCTGCAGTAGTTAACAGTTAACAGCAGTAGTTAACAGCGGTAGTAGTTAACACTCAGCTGCAGTAGTTAACAGTTAACAGCAGTAGTTAACAGCAGTAGTTAACACTCAGCTGCAGTAGTTAACAGTTAACAGCAGTAGTTAACAGCAGCAGTAGTTAACACTCAGCTGCAGTAGTTAACAGTTAACAGCAGTAGTTAACAGCAGCAGTAGTTAACACTCAGCTGCAGTAGTTAACAGTTAACAGCAGTAGTTAACAGCAGTAGTTAACACTCAGCTGCAATAGTTAACAGTTAACAGCAGTAGTTAACAGCAGCAGTAGTTAACACTCAGCTGCAGTAGTTAACAGTTAACAGCAGTAGTTAACAGCGGTAGTAGTTAACACTCAGCTGCAGTAGTTAACAGTTAACAGCAGTAGTTAACAGCAGTAGTAGTTAACACTCAGCTGCAGTAGTTAACAGTTAACAGCAGTAGTTAACAGCAGTAGTAGTTAACACTCAGCTGCAGTAGTTAACAGTTAGCAGTAGTTAACAGCAGTAGTTAACACTCAGCTGCAATAGTTAACAGTTAACAGCAGTAGTTAGCACTCAGCTGCAGTAGTTAGCACTTAGCAGCAGTAGTTAACCTACCCTTATAGTCACAGACTGATGCTGTGTTCAAATGGAACTTGTGACCTCGTAGTTACAACATGGTAAACATGATCACAACATGCTTAGTGTTGAAGTGGTGAGAATGAGCGGGTCACATGATGCCAGCACAGGGCAGGTTTAGTGTCAGAGGAGAAAAACAAGGCTGTTGTGAACATCAACATTTTCCTTAAACATATTATAAAATCAGGGAGAACATGTCTGTGTGACTAACAGTAACATATATGAACTATTAGAGTCCACAGCAATGCCATCTCTAAAAATGTCAGTAAACACAGCAGAACTGGTGAACTCAGAGCTTCCACAATATTTCCCCTCATGAGGTCGTAAAGACCTCAAGGAGTGTTCAAACTTTTCTTGTGATCATTTGAATGCAGCATGAGACGCACTACACATTTGTCCTCTGAGCTGTAGAGTTGCAGATTTTTGTAACCGTAGTAACAATATCTGTGTGTGTGTGTGTGTGTGTATGTGTGTGTGTTGGTGTTCAGTGAGTGTGAAGCGGCGGTCCTGGTCCTGGCAGCAGTACCTGAACGAACAGAAAGCTGAAGCTGCTCCTCTGTCGCTGTTTACACAGGTAACACACACACACACACACACACACACACACACACACACACACACAGGTGTCCCAGGGGTTCTGACCTCTCATTGGTTCTTTACAGTGAGGTCTCTCACCTGATTCGCTCAAACAAATACACTTCCTGTCTGTTAAACACTGGACTTTGTAAGTCGTAGCCTGATTGGTTAATTTGTGGTCGCATTAGTCTGTCTTTGACCTGTCTGTCTCTCTGTCTCTGTCTGTGTCTCTGTCTCTGTCTCTCTGACCTGTCTGTCTCTGTCTCTCTGACCTGTCTGTCTCTCTGTCTGTGTCTCTGTCTCTGTCTCTCTGACCTGTCTGTCTTTCAGTCCCAGTCTTTTCCTAGTTGGAGAACTGGTTTTAAAGTTGGGATGAAGCTGGAGGGCATCGACCCACTGCACCCCTCCATGTTCTGTGTACTGACGGTTGCTGAGGTAACACATACACACACACACACACACACACACACACACACCTGTCTCAGGTTGGTCAGGTGAGTCTCCTGTCTCTGTCTCAGGTGATTGGCTTTCGGCTCCGTCTCCATATCGACGGATACTCAGAGTGCTATGACTTCTGGGTAAACGCTGATTCAGCAGACATCAGACCAACAGGGTGGTGTCAAGAAAACAATCGCAAGCTCCACCCACCTAAAGGTGAGTGTAGGTAACCCCGCCCCCTCACAGGTAACCACTTGTCACAGGTGACACCACTCTACCTGTCTGTCTCTCTCTCTCCACAGGCCACAGTGAGACAGATTTCGATTGGGAGGTCTACCTTCAGTCCACAGGGTCTCATGCTGCTCCGCCCACCCTGTTCACCTGTCGCACTGCAGTCAGTATACACCTGTGTGTCTATCCACCTGTCTTTTTACCTGTCACACTACAGTCAGTTTACACCTGTCTGTCTGTCCACCTGTCTTTTTACCTATCACACTGCAGTCAGTATACACCTGTCTGTCTATCCACCTGTCTGTCTTTCAGAGCTGTGGGTTCAGTGTGGGGATGAAGTTGGAGGCGGTCGACAAAAAGAACCCCGGGCTCGTTTGCGTTGCCTCCATCGCTGATGTCATCGAGGACCACATCCTGGTTCACTTCGACAACTGGGACGACACATACGACTACTGGTGAGACAGCGAGCAGTAGTAGCAGCAACAGTAGTAGCATTAGCAGTAGTAGCAGTAGCAGCAGCAGTAGTAGCAGTAGTAGTAGTAGCAATAGCAATAGTAGCAGTAGTAGCAGTAGTAGCAGTGGCGGTGGCGGTGCGGTGGTAGTGGTGGCGGCGGTGGTGGTGGTGGGGTGGTGGTGGCGGTGGTGGCGGTGGTGGGTGGCGGTGGTGGCGGTGGTGGTGGTGGTGGTGGTATTGGCAGGGCAGCGGTAGCGGTGGTGGTGGTGGTGGCGGTGGCGGTGGTATCGGTGGTGGCGCGGTGGTGGCGGTGGTGGTGGCGGTGGTGGTGGTGGCGGGGCGGTGGTGGCGGTGGCGGTGGTGGCGGTGGTGGCGGCGGTGGTGGCGGTGGTGGCGGCGGTGGCGGCAGCGGTAACGGTGGCGGGGCGGTGGTGGCGGTGGTAACGGTGGTAGTGGTAACGGTGGTAGCGGTGGTGTGGTGGTGGTGGTGGTAATGGTGGTAGTGGTGGCAGGACGGTGGTGGCGGTGGTGGCAGCGGTGGCGGCGGTGGTGGCGGTGGTGGCGGCGGTGGTGGTGGCGTGTGGTGGTGAGTGGCGGGGCGGTGGTGGCGGTGGTGGTGGCGGGGCGGTGGTAGCGGTGGTGGCGGGCGGTGGTGGCGGTGGTAGCGGTGGCGGTGGTGGCAGCGGTAGTGGTGGCGGCGGCGGTGGTAACGGTGGCAGGGCAGTGGTAGCGGTGGCAACAGTGGCGGTGGTTGTAGCGGTAGCGGCGGTGGCACTAATGGTAGCAGCGGTCATATCGGTGGTAGTAGTGGTACTAACGGTGGCAGCGGAAGCGGGGCAGTGGTAGCGGTAATGGCAATAGCGGCACTGGTAACGGTAGTGGTGGCGGTGGCAGTGGCGGTGGTAGCGGTAATGGCGAGTAATGGCGGTGGTAGTGGCGGTGGCGCTAATGGTAGCGGCGGTCATATCGGTAGTGGTAACGTGAGCGGCGGCAGAGCGGTGGCGGTGGTGGCGGTAATGGCGAGTAATGGCGGTGGCGGTGGCAGCAGTGGCAGCGGTAATGGCGGTAGCAGTGGCGGCGGTGGCGGCGGTGGTAACGGTGGCGGTGGCGGCGGTGGTAACGGTAACAGTGGTAACGGTGGCGGTGGTAGCGGTGGCAGCGGTGGTAGCGGTGGCGGTAATGGCGAGTAATGGCGGTGGTGGCTGTGGCGGTGGCAGCGGTAATGGCGGTGGCGGCGGTGGTAACGGTGGCGGTGGCGGCGGTGGTGGCGGTGAGTGGTAACGGTGGCGGTGGTGGCGGTGGCGGCGGTGGTAGCGGTGGCGGCGGTGGTAACGGTAACGGTGGTAACGGTGGCGGTGGTGGCGGCGGTGGTGGTAACGGTAACGGTGGTAACGGTGGCGGTGGCGGCGGTGGTGGCGGTGGTAACGGTGGCGGTGGTAGTGGCGGTGGTGGTGGCGGTGGTAACGGTGGCGGTGGTGGTGGCGGTGGTAGCGGCGGTGGTGGCGGTGGCGGTAATGGCGGAGTAATGGCGGTGGTGGCAGTGGTAACGGTGGCGGTGGCGGCGGTGGTAGCGGTGGCGGTAATGGCAGAGTAATGGCGGTGGTGGCTGGCGGTGGCAGCGGTAATGGCGGTGGTGGCGGTGGTAACGGTGGCGGTGGTGGTGGCGGTGGTGGCGGCGGTGGTGGCGGTGGTGGCGGTGGTGGCTGTGGCGGTGGCGGCGGTAATGGCGGTGGCGGCGGTGGTAACGGTGGCGGTGGCGGCGGTGGTAACGGTGGCGGTGGTAACGGTGGCGGTGGTGGCGGTGGCGGCGGTGGTAGCGGTGGCGGCGGTGGTAACGGTGGCGGTGGTAACGGTGGCGGTGGTGGCGGCGGTGGTAGTGGCGGTGGCGGTGGTAACGGTGGCGGTGGCGGCGGTGGTGGCGGTGGTAACGGTGGCGGTGGCGGTGGCGGGTGGCGGCGGTGGTAACGGTAACGGTGGTAACGGTGGCGGTGGCGGTGGCGGCGGTGGTGGCGGTGGTAACGGTGGCGGCGGTGGTGGTGGCGGCGGTGGCGGCGGCGGTGGTGGCGGTGGTAACGGTGGCGGTGGCGGTGGCAGCGGTGGCGGTGGTAGCGGCGGTAGCGGTGGCGGCGGTGGTAGCGGTGGCGGCGGTGGTAACGGTGGCGGCAATGGCGGTGGTAGCGGCGGTGGCGGCGGTGGTAACGGTGGTGGCGGCGGTGGTGGCGGTGGCAGCGGTGGTAACGGTGGCGGTGGCGGGGTGGTGGCGGCGGTGGCGGTGGTGGCGGTGGTGGCGGCGGTGGTGGCGGTGGCGGTGGCGGCGGTGGTAACGGTGGCGGTGGCGGCGGTGGTAACGGTGGTGGCGGCGGTGGTAGCGGTGGTGGCGGTGGCAGCGGTGGCGGTGGCGGCGGTGGTAGCGGTGGCAGCGGTGGTAACGGTGGCGGTGGTGGCAGCGGTGGCGGTGGTGGCGGTGGCGGCGGTAGCAGTAGCAGCAGTAGCAGTAGCAGCAGTAGTAGCAGTAGTAGCAGTAGTAGCAGTAGCAGTAGCAGCAGTAGTAACAGTAGCAGTAGCAGCAGTAGTAGCAGCAGTAGCAGTAGCAGCAGTAGCAGCAATAGCAGCACTAACAGTAGTAGCACTAGCAGTAGACTGAAGCTTATTGATGACTTTTGATGGTATTGATTGATCAGGTGTGACAGCAGCAGTCCATACATCCATCCTGTGGGCTGGTGTGAACAACACGGACGACCTCTGACTGCTCCACAAGGTACACACACTGATACACTCAGTATTTACTCTGTAGTACTCTGAGTACTCAGTACTGTTGTTTTTCAGGTCACCCCAACCCAGAGAATTTCGTGTGGCAGGAATACTTACAGGAAACTGGTTCCACAGCCGCTCCCAGTTCAGCTTTCACATTGGTGAGGAAACAAGGAGGTAACAAAGGAAATAAGGAGTTAGTAAAGCTGTTGATCAGTGCACTGCATATGATGACTGACAGGTGTGTTTTTGTCCAATCAGAGAGCTCCACACAATTTCCAAGTTAATCAGAAACTGGAGGCGGTTGACCGGAGGAATCCCATGTTAATCCGAGTCGCCACAGTAACAGATACAGAAGACTACAGAGTGAAGGTACCTTTGACCTGACCTTCTACCTGTCTGTCTACGTGTGTGATGTTATGAATTGTGTGATGATGTCACCAGGTGTGATTACCTGCAGGTTCATTATGACGGCTGGTCGCAGCAGTTTGACGTCTGGTGTGACAGCGACCTCTGTGACCTTCACCCTGTCGGCTGGTGTCAACGCACAGGACACTCGCTGGAGCCCCCACCAGGTGAGACAGGTCAGAGACAGTGAGACAGACAGGCTTTATAATTCTAACAGTGTTCCCTCTGTGTGTGTGAGACAGGTTCCTCCCCCCTGTCCTCCCCCTCTCAGGGTGTCTGTCCCACTCCAGGCTGCAGAGGGGTCGGACACATCAAAGGAGCCAAATACACCGGACACCACAGGTACATACACCTGTCAAGTCATGTCTCTGTATGTCGAGTCATGTGTTTGTCTGCTGAGTCATGTCTCTGTATATCTCTGTCTGCTGATTGATGTCTCTGTCTGCTGAGTCATTCCTGTGTCTGCTGAATCAGGTCTCTGTTTGCCGAGTCATGTCTCTGTCTGCTGAGTAATGTATCTGTTTGCCAAGTCATGTCTCTGTCTGCTGAATCATGTCTCTGTTCGCCGAGTCATGTCTCTGCCTGCTGACTCATGTTTCTGCCGTGTCTTGCCCAGTGCCTTCGGCTGTCCGTACTCAGACATCAATATGCGTAAAGAGGTGGTGCTTCCTGATAGGCTGGGAGGAGAGAAAGTCGTCACCCTCGTACCTGTCACCATTTATCACCATGGCAACCAATCGGACAGGTAACCACAGTCCGTGGAGTATGTTTCCTTAAAACACCATGTTTGTATTAAAATAAATGGTTCAGTTTGTCTGTCTCTGTACCTGTCTTTCTCTCTACCTGTCTGTCCCCACCTGTCTGTCTCTCTTCCTGTCTGCCTGTCTGCCTGTCTGTCTACCTGTCTGTCTCTGTACCTGTCTTTTTCTCTACTTGTCTGTCCCCACCTGTCTGTCTCTCTACCCGTTTGTCTCTCCACCTGTCTGTCTCTGTACCTGTCTCTGCACCTGTCTGTCTCTCGACATGTCTGTCTCTTTACCTGTCTGCCCCCAACTGTATGTCTCCACCTGTCTGTCCCTCTCTACCTGTCTGTCTCTCTGATGAACAGGAGAAGTGTTCAGGTGAAAACTGAGCCCAGGGACGAGACTCTGCTGCTTCCTCTGGGGAAGAGAAGAAGACTGACAGACAGGTGAGACAGACAGGCAGACAGACAGACACACACACACACACACACACACACACACACACACACACACACACAGTTTCTATATCTGAATACCTGCTGAGTGTCTGTGTGGGTGATGATGAAGGAGCTCCCTGATTGGCTCGTTCTTCCTGGAAGTTAAAACTCTCGATCATCAAACATGATCTTCTTCAGAGTGACTTCATAATCAGACCTGTCTGTCTCTCCTGCACTTGTCCTCAGAATAGACGACAGGATCATAAGAAGTGTGTGTGGGTGTGTTGTGAGTAGATTATGTGTGTGTATTATATAAACCTGTCTTATATAACACACAAAGACAAACACACACATACACACTCATGTTCAGTCAGCTTTGTCAATAGGAGCCAGACGTGTTGGACACTTTAATAAATTTGTGAATGTCTCACTTCCTGTCAGCGTCTAAACTGCAGGATGTTGTGGTGTGCAAATGATTTCAAAATAAAAGCATTTTCTGCTCAAACAACAACAGAATCAGAGTTGTTTGGTGTTAGTAGTGACAGAGGACATCTCACCTGGTGAGGGAGACAGGTGACGCCCAGATTCTGTGTGAGGTAAAAGGGACAGGTGAATACAGGTGATGTCAAAACAGGAAGTTAGTGATTGTAGTTTATGAGCAGGTGCAGCTGCCGCAGGGACACAGATCATGGAGATTAGGATCCTTTAAACATTAACTGCAGCAGTTACAGGAAATCAGTTTACATCCATAAACATGCTCACAAACAAACTTACAGTCTAAACTCTGTCTCTTGGCTCCACCCCCAGGCTGTCCCAACCAACCAAATTCCTGCGTGTGAAACAAGAAGAGGAGGAGCTTCACATCCGAGCCCTCGGCCCAGGTAGAGTACACCTTCAGATTCACAGTGTGTTGGATGATGATGAGGTCACTGTCAGATACAGGTGTGTTGGATGATGATGAGGTCACAGTCAGATACAGGTGTGTTGGATGATGATGATGTCACAGTCAGGTACAGGTGTGTTGGATGATGATGATGTCACAGTCAGGTACGGGTGTGTTGGATGATGATAAGGTCACTGTCAGGTACAGGTGTGTTGCATGACGATGTCACAGTCAGGTACAGGTGTGTTGCATGACGATGTCACAGTCAGGTACAGGTGTGTTGGATGATGATGAGGTCACAGTCAGATACAGGTGTGTTGGATGATGATGTCACAGTCAGGTACAGGTATGTTGGATGATGATGAGGTCACAGTCAGGTACAGGTGTGTTGCATGACGATGTCACAGTCAGGTACAGGTATGTTGGATGATGATGAGGTCACAGTCAGATACAGGTGTGTTGGATGATGATGAGGTCACAGTCAGGTACAGGTGTGTTGGATGATGATGATGTCACAGTCAGGTACAGGTGTGTTGGATGATGATGTCACAGTTAGGTACAGGTGTGTTGGATGATGATGTCACAGTCAGATACAGGTGTGTTGGATGATGATGTCACAGTCAGATACAGGTGTGTTGGATGATGATGAGGTCACAGTCAGGTACAGGTGTGTTGGATGATGATGATGATGTCACAGTCAGGTACAGGTGTGTTGGATGATGATGATGAGGTCACAGTCAGGTACAGGTGTGTTGGATGATGATGAGGTCACAGTCAGGTACAGGTGTGTTGGATGATGATGATGATGTCACAGTCAGGTACAGGTGTGTTGGATGACGATGTCACAGTCAAGTACAGGTGTGTTGGATGATGATGAGATCACTGTCAGGTACAGGTGTGTTGGATGGTGATGAAGTCACAGTCAGGTACAGGTGTGTTGGATGATGATGATGAGGTCACAGTCAGGTACAGGTGTGTTGGATGATGATGATGAGGTCACAGTCAGGTACAGGTGTGTTGGATGATGATGATGAGGTCACAGTCAGGTACAGGTGTGTTGGATGGTGATGATGAGGTCACAGTCAGGTACAGGTATGTTGGATGATGATGAGGTCCCTGTCAGGTACAGGTGTGTTGGATGATGATGATGATGATGATGTCACAGTCAAGTACAGGTGTGTTGGATGATGTTGAGGTCACAGTCAGGTACAGGTGTGTTGGATGATGAGGTCAGTCAGGTACAGGTGTGTTGGATGATGATGTCACAGTCAGGTACAGGTGTGTTGGATGATGATTAGGTCACAGTCAGATACAGGTGTGTTGGATGATGATGAGGTCACAATCAGGTACAGGTATGTTGGATGATGATGAGGTCACAGTCAGGTACAGGTGTGTTGGATGATGATGATGTCACAGTCAGGTACAGGTGTGTTGGATGATGATGAGGTCCCTGTCAGGTACAGGTGTGTTGGATGATGATGATGATGATGATGATGATGATGTCACAGTCAAGTACAGGTGTGTTGGATGATGTTGAGGTCACAGTCAGGTACAGGTGTGTTGGATGATGATGTCACAGTCAGGTACAGGTGTGTTGGATGATGATTAGGTCACAGTCAGATACAGGTGTGTTGGATGATGATGAGGTCACAATCAGGTACAGGTATGTTGGATGATGATGAGGTCACAGTCAGGTACAGGTGTGTTGGATGATGAGGTCACAGTCAGATACAGGTGTGTTGGATGATGATGATGTCACAGTCAGGTACAGGTGTGTTGGATGATGATGATGTCACAGTCAGGTACAGGTGTGTTGGATGATGATGAGGTCACAGTCAGGTACAGGTGTGTTGGATGATGATGAGGTCACAATCAGGTACAGGTATGTTGGATGATGATGAGGTCACAGTCAGGTACAGGTGTGTTGGATGATGATGAGGTCACTGTCAGGTACAGGTGTGTTGGATGATGATGAGGTCACAGTCAGGTACAGGTGTGTTGGATGATGAGGTCACAGTCAGGTACAGGTGTGTTAGATGATGATGAGGTCACAGTCAGGTACAGGTGTGTTGGATGATGAGGTCACAGTCAGGTACAGGTGTGTTGGATGATGATGAGGTCACAGTCAGGTACAGGTGTTAAGGGTCACTTCGATAAAAACACTGTTGGACTGTCAACCACAACTTCCCTCCTTCCTCCAACCCTTCCCTCCCTCCTTCACTCTGTCTCTCTCCTCATTGTGTTTCCATGGAAACAGCAGGCAGATGAAGTGGCTGTTTCCATGGATACAGCTCACCATGGTAACTACTGTGTTGGGTGTGTTTTACCCTCTGAAAGACTGCAGGCTCTCAGCTCAGTCACGGGTCACATGATGCCTCTGTCACTGCTCAGGGGCGAAGGGGTTTCTGCTGGTCCTCGTCACCCTTCATTTTGGCAGCCATGTTAGATGTAGTCCTCTCCTTCACATCTGGGCTTTTCAATTACAAATTAAATATGGCTGGATTTTAAAAGCAGAAGATGTTGAGGGGCCAGACATTTTCAGCAGCATGCAAACAAGTTTTAAACCGGACAATTAAATGTCTGTCTAATATGCTGTTGTTTTGGGATAAACTTGGCAGTGGGAGGGGTCTTTTCACTCAATGTGTCAAAGGTGCTGTTCACAGGTGACCCTTGGTAAAGCCTCGCCCACACACACTCACAGACACATTCACAACTTAATCCCTGTTCAGAGTGCAGTTAAGAGAACATCTGAAAAAGTCCAAATTCAACATATCATGTACGGAACATTCACAGACACACACACAGATTCACGTTTTGTGTGTGCAACCACAAAAGCAGCAGATCTGGCCCAATGCTGCTCTGAAACAGCCATACAAACTGATTGTACATGATACAGCTGTGTTATCCTCCGAAATATGTTCACCTTACTGTGACTGTTCTCACTGCCATTCCCCGGAAATATCAATTGTAACCAAATTAATGACAGCAATGATCATGTGGTTATTTGCGCGTATGAAACAAATCAACAAACAAATATTTTAGCATTTGAACTCGCACAACTAACACGGTGTTAAATATGCATCACATTACTAAGATGTTGTTAGGTGGTACTAATGTGTTGTCAGGTGTTACTGAGGTGTTGTTAGGTGTTACTAAGGTGTTGTTAGGTGGTACTAATGTGTTGTTAGGTGTTACTGAGGTGTTGTTAGGTGGTACTAATGTGTTGTCAGGTGTTACTGAGGTGTTGTTAGGTGTTACTAAGGTGTTGTTAGGTGGTACTAATGTGTTGTTAGGTGTTACTGAGGTGTTGTTAGGTGGTACTAATGTGTTGTCAGGTGTTACTGAGGTGTTGTTAGGTGTTACTAAGGTGTTGTCAGGTGTTACTAAGGTGTTGTTAGGTGTTACTGAGGTGTTGTTAGGTGTTACTGAGGTGTTAGGTGTTACTAAAGTGTTGTCAGGTGTTACTAAGGTGTTGATAGGTGTTACTGAGGTGTTGTTAGGTGGTACTAATGTGTTGTCAGGTGTTACTGAGGTGTTGTTAGGTGTTACTAAGGTGTTGTCAGGTGTTACTAAGGTGTTGTTAGGTGTTACTGAGGTGTTGTTAGGTGGTACTAATGTGTTGTCAGGTGTTACTGAGGTGTTGTTAGGTGTTACTGAGGTGTTGTCAGGTGTTACTAAGGTGTTGTTAGGTGTTACTAAGGTGTTGTCAGGTGTTACTAAGGTGTTGTCAGGTGTTACTAAGGTGTTGTTAGGTGTTACTGAGGTGTTGTTAGGTGTTACTAAGGTGTTGTCAGGTGTTACTAAGGTGTTGTTAGGTGGTACTAATGTGTTGTCAGGTGTTACTAAGGTGTTGTTAGGTGTTACTGAGGTGTTGTCAGGTGTTACTAAGGTGTTGTCAGGTGTTACTAATGTGTTGTCAGGTGGTACTAATGTGTTGTCAGGTGTTACTGAGGTGTTGTTAGGTGTTACTAAGGTGTTGTTAGGTGTTACTAAGGTGTTGTTAGGTGTTACTAAGGTGTTGTCAGGTGTTACTTAGGTGTTGTTAGGTGTTACTAAGGTGTTGTTAGGTGTTACTAAGGTGTTGTCATGTGTTACTAAGGTGTTGTCAGGTGTTACTTAGGTGTTGTTAGGTGTTACTGAGGTGTTGTTAGGTGGTACTAATGTGTTGTCAGGTGTTACTAAGGTGTTAGGTGTTACTGAGGTGTTGTTAGGTAGTACTAATGTGTTGTTAGGTGTTACTGAGGTGTTGTTAGGTGGTACTAATGTGTTGCTAGGTGGTACTGAGGTGTCAGATCATGAAGTTGTTGTCATGTGGTTAATAAGGTGTTGTTAGGTGTCACTCAGGTGTCAGACCATGAAGGTGTTGCTGTGTGGTTACTAAGGTGTTGTTAGGTGTTACTCATATGTTGTTAGGTGTTATTAAGGTGTTGTCATGTGGTTACAGAAGTGTTGTTAGGTGTTACTCATATGTTGTTAGGTGTTATTAAGGTATTGTCATGTGGTTACAGAGGTGTTGTTAGGTGTTATTAAGATGTTGTCATGTGGTTACAGAGGTGTTGTTAGGTGTTACTCATATGTTGTTAGGAGTTATTAAGGTGTTGCCATGTGGTTACAGAAGTGTTGTTAGGTGTTACTCATATGTTGTTAGGTGTTATTAAGGTGTTGTCATGTGGTTACTAAGGTGTTGTTAGGTGCTATTAAGGTGTTGTCATGTGGTTACAGAGGTGTTGTTAGGTGTTACTCATATGTTGTTAGGTGTTATTAAGGTGTTGTCATGTGGTTACTAAGGTGTTGTTAGGTGTCACTCAGGTGTCAGACCATGAAGGTGTTGCTGTGTGGTTACTCAGGTGTTGTCATGTGGTTACTAAGGTGTTGTTAGGTGTCACTCAGGTGTCAGATCATGAAGGTGTTGTTGTGTGGTTACTAAGATGTGAGTTGTTACTAAGGTGTTGTGAGGTGTTACTCGGGTGTTGTTAGGTGTTATTAAGGTGTTGTCATGTGGTTAATAAGGTGTTGTTAGGTGTCACTCAGGTGTCAGACCATGAAGGTGTTGCTGTGTGGTTACTAAGGTGTTGTTAGGTGTTACTCAGGTGTCAGACCATGAAGGTGTTGCTGTGTGGTTACTAAGGTGTTGTCATGTGGTTACTAAGGTGTTGTTAGGTGTTACTCAGGTGTCAGACCATGAAGGTGTTGTCATGTGGTTACTAAGGTGTTGTTAGGTGTTACTCAGGTGTCAGACCATGAAGGTGTTGCTGTGTGGTTACTAAGGTGTTGTTAGGTGTTACTAAGGTGTTGTCATGTGGTTACTAAGGTGTTGTTAGGTGTTACTCAGGTGTCAGACCATGAAGGTGTTGTTAGGTGTTACTAAGGTGTTGTCATGTGGTTACTAAGGTGTTGTCATGTGTTACTCAGGTGTCAGACCATGAAGGTGTTGTCATGTGGTTACTAAGGTGTTGTTAAGTGTTACTAAGGTATTGTCATGTGGTTACTAAGGTGTTGTTAGGTGTTACTCAGGTGTCAGACCATGAAGGTGTTGCTGTGGGGTTACTAAGGTGTTGTTAGGTGTTACTAAGGTGTTGTCATGTGGTTACTAAGGTGTTGTTAGGTGTTACTCAGGTGTCAGACCATGAAGGTGTTGCTGTGTGGTTACTAAGGTGTTGTTAGGTGTTACTAGGGTGTTGTCATGTGGTTACTAAGGTGTTGTTAGGTGTTACTCAGGTGTCAGACCACGAAGGTGTTGCTGTGTGGTTACTAAGGTGTTGTGAGGTGTCACTCAGGTGTCAGATCATGAAGGTGTTGCTGTGTGGTTACTAAGGTAATATTAGTGTTTTTCAGAGACTGTCTGTCTCTCCAGCAGCAGAGTCCAGTATGCAGGCTGCCCTCCACCAGTCTGTCTTCCTGTCAGCCATGTCGGCGCAGCCTGGCCGCGACCTGTCGCTTTGCTGGGAGCAACACCGCAAACTGCTGCCAGGTGTGGCTGGAGTCCAGGCCGAGACTGTCCAACACTGGAGCATCCAGCAGGTCAGAACGACAGGTCACAGAAAGAGAGAAACCTAGATAGAGAGAGACAGCTGTGTGTTTGACCTGTCTGTCTCTCTGCAGGTGTCAGACTTCATTGAGTCCATTCCCGGCTGTGAGGAACACGCCAAACAGTTCAGAGACGAGGTGAGACAACCAATCAGCTGCTGTAGATTAGATCATATCAGATTGACTTTGCTGTGATCTGATTGGTTCCTGCTTCTGTTTGTCTAGCAAATCGATGGGCGGGCCTTTCTCCTACTCACCCAGCGGGACATTGTCAGGATCATGTCAATCAAACTTGGCCCCGCCCTCAAAATCTACAACTCCATCCTGATGTTCAAACACGCCGAGGACAGGAGCCAATCACAGGCTGCTGTAGACAGCAGCCAATCACAAGCTGCCGAGGACAGGAGTCAGTCGCATGTCGCCGAGGACAGGAGTCCGTCACATGTCGCCAAGGACAGGAGTCCGTCACATGTTGCCGAGGACAGGAGTCCGTCACGTGTCGCCGAGGACAGGAGTCAGTCGCATGTTGCCGAGGACAGGAGTCCGTCACGTGTCGCCGAGGACAGGAGTCAGTCGCATGTTGCCGAGGACAGGAGTCAGTCACATGTTGCCGAGGACAGGAGTCAGTCACAAGCTCAGGAAGGAAACCAATCACATGCTGCAGAGGACAGGAACCAATCACATGCTGAGGAATCCTCTGTTCTGTGGGAGGGGCTTCATTGTCCATCCAATGACATTTAAATTTCTGATGTCACACCTCTAATCTCAGGTGTTCCTGTCGGCAGGTAGGCTTCAGTCACGTGACGTCATGCTGGACGTTCATCACACAGAAGCAAACGAGACAAACACAAGCACAAAAGTTTGTTGAGTCACCTGTGAACACCTGAGCTCCATTTCAGGCTCAGTCTCTTTGGAGGGCGGGGCTTAATGCAGGTGAACTCTACTGAGACTGGACTCACCAAAACCAGGACCATTGTGCACAGGATCCTGGGAGGTTGAGGCCTAAGAGACACAGCTGGTACGCATGTGTTCAGACCAGACAGGTGGGCCTGAAATAGGACCCAGGTGTCCTCGGTGGCATCGTTAGCCACAAAATGAAGAAATTAACAAAAAGTCGTTTTATTTCGTTTACAAAAAAAAAAAATGAAAAAATAAATTTGTGAAATCACTCCGTAAACACGGCTGCTGCCATCTGATTGGCTGAGACCTTAAAACACACTAAAAACATATCATAGACAATTTATATCTAAATTCTAAACCTCCAACAGTAATAATTCAGAGACGGGATGTTCCCGTGTGTCCGACATCTCTACAAACATGTTGCAGGCGGTGAGGCTCTGAGTTCCCGTCAACACCCAAACAACAAGCAACGAAATCAGTGTTAATCAATTAAATGAAAAAGTCTTGTATGTATACACAGAGGCACAATACATTTACTAAAAACAAAACAGATGTCTCATAATTTTGAGTAAACATCTTAAAACACTGAGAAATGTCCAATAATATGTTTAAAGTAGGGCTGTCAAATAATTAATTTATTAAATCGCCATTGATGGCTGAGTTTCAGTCATTAATCTCGATTAATCACATTTGTAATCCCATGTTTAAAATTCCAATATTTTGCATTTGGTAACAGTTTGAAGTCCATATTAACAAGGTGAAATAATGCTGACCAGAGTGTTTTGATTGGGAATCAAAGAAATTGACTTTATGATCTCGACCTTTAGATTTTTGTCTTTCACACCAGAGCTGCTCTGCTACAACAGTGAGGTCTGAAAGCATGAACCACTTCACAGAGCTGATTCTGTCAGATACACTGTTTGTGTGTTTGTGTGTTTGTTTGTTTGTTTGTTTGAAAGGATCAAACTGTTCCAGTAGAGAAAGTGCAGTTACTCTGATATAATTCTGACGACTCACTGACGTCCAGTGATTCGGTTCATGTGACGGCGTCGTCACTTTTCAGGAGTTCCAGTTTAGTATCTGTCTCTGATTCGTACAGGTCCTGTAAGTGTCAAACTATTGTCTCCCCAACAGTGAGACATATGACTGGTCACAACATGTCCACCTGAGGACGTCCCTTAATACATCATATACCTGTGTGTCTGTGTCGCTCTGCAGTTACACCTCCAAAACACTAGAGGGCAACCTCACAGCAACAGTGTCAAACACAAATCAGCTTCACTATAACTCGCAGCATTCACAGACAAACACTTGTCTTTATCTGGACACATTTTCCCCTCAAATACAACATGCTAACGTTATTAGCACAAGCCTATGGCATTTTACATTGTATAAATTAGCCTAGCAGCTAGCAGAGATTTCCTCTGCTCATATGAAGCCAGGGACAACAGCAGCATGTAACAAAGGCAACGGCACATAATTTGACTCCATTACAACTCACAACATTCACCGACAAAACAACTGTCTGATACTAAACACGTTTTATAAACAAATACAACATGCTAACGTTATTAGCACAAGCCTATGGCATTTTACATTGTATAAATTAGCGTAGCAGCTAGTGAAGTTTTCCTCTGCTCACATAAGTCCAGGTCTGCAGTCAGTGTGTGTGTGATTTAGTTTGATCCACAGGTCTGTGGTGATTGTCTCACTCTTAAATAGTGCTATATCGTCTCAGGCGATGTAGTCACTCGCTGACATCAGTCTGATCAGCTGATCACCTGTGAGCTCAGAACTTGAGTGACATTTGACTTCAGTTTGACTGGAGGTGCAGGTCACTGCTGACTGTCAGCTGAGCCGTCTGGAGCTTTAAAGTGAACTGAGACGTTCAGAAGCTCAGTGGTGTCTTATCTAACATTACTGCTGTAGCAGGAAGCTTAACTACAAGTAAGGGTGCACCGAAGGGACAAAATAGCAGCATGCAAATAACCCGATTTTAAAAAAAAAGAATCGCAATTACCGCGGTAATGTTGACAGCCCCAGTTTAAAAGTCTCATCATAACACCAGTCTGTCTCATAACTGCCTGACAAGATCTCATAATTGTGATAAATTAATGATCTTATGTTTAGGACACATCTTACAGAAGTCTCATTTTCTTTTTATAACAAGAAGTCTTATGATTACCTTTAAGTGTCTCATGCGTCTAATTAAAACTCATAATTACAAAGAAAACTTGTGATAAAATTCCGACGATTACGAGAAAAGGTCTCGTATCATAACGAGGCGTTTTTCATGGTCAAAGCGAGAAATCAGAATAAAAACCAAGAAAAGGTTTTTTTCTCTGTTGAATTCTTCTTCCTGTCGTATTAAAGTTTCAGCGTGTTTTTTTTTTTTACGAGTGTAAGGGCTCATGCGTAATCAGCACATGGCTTTGGAACACGAAATAGTCGATGACATCACACTGTGGCTCCGCCCCCTTTAAAGACATTTTTAAAAATGTGACGTCATTTCCTCCTCAGGATCCTCTCAGGATGTTACTTTGCAGACTTTGTTCAATGAAGTTTCGTCACTTTGTGGACAAGACAGATGGTGACATCATCCCAAAGTGCCGCCTCCGCTGGTGGTGGATTTTTGATGATTGGTCAGTTTCTGACAGCAGCGCTCTGAAAAGATAAAAGAAGACGACATCAGCTTTCAGGACCGACGTTTTTAATTCCAGAGTTTATATTTATAATTTTATTCTCTATTATGAAGAGTATCGACTGTGTCTCTATAGATTTCTATTTGAAGTTTAAATATATATTTGTATCTGTGTGTTTCTCTGCCTCATTCAGTCCTGCTGGGATCCAAACCGACAACCTGTCAGGAAGTCTGACTTCCCTCTGACTCCTCCCCCTTGGTGATGTCACTATGATGTCACACTGAGTGCTGCAGGGGTGACGTTTATTGTAGGTTGACTCTGAGGTCAGTGTCGTCCTGGTTTCCTGGTCAAACAGTCAGCGGGACTGTTCTGTTGGATTCTGGATTATTACAGAAACGTTTCTGACCCTGACTGGTTTTGTTCAGTGAGATCATTTTCACTCATAAACACCACGTTATGATCTTTGACCCTTAAATTCAGTCAGCAGAAGTAAAAAACCAACGTTGGGCTACAAACAAACTACAGCACGGTCACATGACTTAACGTCACCACCACAACGAGACCGTAAAGTCGTGTTCAGTGACATTCTGTAGTCTCATTCGGACACCTGCTAGTAGCCGTGTTTTTTAAAAGACACATAAGGGACTCTTAATTATTCACGGGGGCTCGGGGGAGGGCACACATTTAAATGGTTGTATTTTGTATTTATTTTACCATCAAAGAAAACATGCCTTCTAAACCCAAAGACATGTTTTCTTTAAAAAATGCCAAAATGACACAGTTTACAGACAGAAACTGTAAAAGCAGATTTTCACATTTTCGGACGGTCCTTGAACACAACATGAGACAAAAGCTTCTGTAAAAAACAAAAAAGAAATCTGATCACATTTAAGATTTGTCCAAAAATAGAGTTAAAATGAACGGAGGCTTTTTTCATCTTACGTATAACTTTTAAAAATCTAATAAGTGATTTATGTTGGAGGGAGGATCAAGGAAAATATGTGGAGCTTCGGGGAGGGTCACACTGCAGCCTCCACCTCCTCTGATAAATAAAGAACAGTCCCTTAAAGCTTGTGTGACAGTGGAGGACTTAGTGACGTATTTTAAGTGTGAAAGTCTCCTCAGCTTGTGTTAACCACAGAAAAACACACCGACTGTGAGATGTGGGAACAGGAAGTGCTGACATGCTAATATGCTAACTCATCTCTGGGCTTTAGGACTCATTCCTGCAGCACTCGATAAAGGTAAAGGAGCTGAACTCAGACCTGCAGGGGGTGCTCTACTGCACATGCTCAGTTTGTAACATCTATACAACAGAGGGTTCCCTCAGGTCGCCATGGTAACGGCTTATGAATTTAAAAATGTGGGTTGTTTTTATGTTTCCAACAATCTGCTGCTGTTTATGTTCAGTTTTTCCGCCAGTGTTTGATGAGATGAATAAAGTTTCTGATCTGATATGAGTACTGACGGTTCATTGGTTGCTGAAACAAGGTGAATTACCTGCAAACAGTCCAGTGTTGGGGTCAGCATATATTTACCTCACACGGAGGCACCAAATATGTTGGGATTTAATTGGCTATCGGAAATAATTAACAATTAATTCTTGTGCAACATTAAACAGACAGCAGACATGATTCCAAAGAATTATATTTATTCATAAATTAGCAAAGCAAACCAAAACACACAAATTCTAACTAAGTATATACAAGCTTGGTGTGTATATATGTGTGTGTGTGTGTGTGAGAGAGAGAGAGAGAAAGAAGAGAAAGACAAAGGCAGGTGTGGTGATCAAAGAGCTGTTTCGTCTACAAAACAAAATGGCTGACAACAGAGAACTACCAAAATGGCCGAATCTGGCTTCAGGCCGGGGGAGGTGTTTGTCTGACCGTGTGGTCAGGACAAAGACAAAGGAAAAGAAGCGGGAACTTTGAGCCTGTTTGGGTGTAGCTCTGTTGAAAGCCTGTTTGTTAATGAGTCTGTGTCAATGTGACGTGTGTTGCAAGCGGTCTGGATTAGTGCAGAGATTGTTTAGTTGTGTGCAAGAATCTGTTTGTGAACAGTATTAGCAAACTAAACACTTAGCTGTGGTGAAGCCAACTAATCAATGACCTAACTGCAAACTATCACAACTATAACTCAGTAAACAGCATCAAATCACATACAACAAGTCAAACAGTCTTGCTTAGCCTGTAAAGCTGTGATAAGCTATGCCCAGTTGTTACATTACCGATCCTTGAATGGATGGAGGAAAGAGTCACTTGGTGGTGCTGCTGTTAGCCGGCAGAAGAAGGCTGGGAAGATGGTTCCAGCTGCAGTCTTTGTTGGGTCCTTTGTTCCAAAGGTTCTGATCCGAGGAAGCTGGTCGCTCGGGGTCCTTGCAGAGTTAGACGCTGGGTGCTAACTCACTTAGTTCCTTGTTGCTGGAAAGCTAGTTGCAAACCTTGTGTTTGCCAGAGAGTCTGTGATCAGTTGCCCTCCCTTTAGTGGTTTGGGGCAAGGAGCAAGGGTCTGGGCCTCTGGACTGTTCCAGGCCCAGCCCGAAAAAGGTGTGAGCTGTTGAACAGCTGGAGCAAGAAGGAAGAGATCTGTGGAAGGGAGCACAGATCTACAGATGCCTGTGACATCACAGAGTCACATGTCACTGTAAAGGTCTTGTCCAATCAAGTTTTGGGACTTGAGTCTCACTGAGGTGTGAGGTGATACCTCCTGTGGAGATGGGTGTCACCTAGCTGTCTTTGTTTGAAGAACAAAGAGCATGCAGAGGAAAAAGCCTTGAAATCTACAGTTTAGATTTACCAAATGATAAATCATCTGTGGTCCTGTGAATCCCAACACCAGGTAACAGCTGTTCAGTCCCTCCAGGATGTCCTGGGCTGTTTTTGAAATGTCTGACGTCATAGCAGCTTTTTGAAAAAATTGCGATGTTTGCAATTAAATTGCAGGGGCAAGTGCAGATTGCAAAAGTGGTTGTGATGCTGTTAACGCCTCACAACGTGATGTCATCAGGACTGGTAATGTTTTACTGCTCGGTTAGAAGCCTCGCAGCAGCAGGTAACATCCAACTCGGAGACATTTCAGTGTCTCATACCGACACTGAAATGACTCGACTCTGTCGTTAGCTGTTAATAACTGTTGGGAAACATTAGCTGTGTGATGCTAACAGTTAGCCCTGTCACTGTTACATGAGCTCAGGTTCTTGAACCGGTGCCGTTCAGAACTCTTAGAACCTTGGTGCTATCTAGAGAACCAGCCTGTGTTTCCACCAGTTTGGATCAGAACCATTGTAGTCCAGGCTGTGTTGTCAACGGAGGGCGTGGCATAACTGAGGTAAATAGTAGTAGCAAGATGGCGGATCACATTAATGACCTGCAAACTTTTGTTCTGTCATTGCACATATTTGGTTTTACCCTAAAAACAAGCATGGGGCGTCAATGGCTTAGTGTCTGCTTAGTGTTGCAGCCATCGTGCTATCCAATTATGTGCGTCAGCATTTAATATGCCTCAGTTAGTGCCGCCCCTTGGGTAGGAAGAGTGTATCGGTGAGGGTCAGACTCAAAATCTTTCTAGATTTGAGTCTGTTTTTCCAGGCTACAAACACACATTAAAGACACATTAAACACGCATTAAATAAAGATTAAACACACATTAAACACACGTTAAACGCACATTAAACGCAGCATTCACACATTAATATTATATCTTAGAGAGCTCATAGTGTCATATTATCCCACCAGAACACTGCGCTCTGAGAACGCAGGGTTACTCGTGGTCCCTAAAGTCTCCAAAAGTAGATCAGGAGCCAGAGCCTTCAGCTATCAGGCTCCTCTCCTGTGGAATCATCTTCCTGTTACGGTCCGGGAGGCAGACACCGTCTCCACATTTAAGACTAGACTTAAGACTTTCCTCTTTGATAAAGCTTATAGTTAGGGCTGGCTCAGGCTTGTCCTGTACCAGCCCCTAGTTAGGCTGACTTAGGCCTAGTCTGCCGGAGGACCCCCCTATAATACACCGGGCACCTTCTCTCCTTCTCTCTCTCTCTCTCTCTCTCTCTCTCTCTCTCTCTCTCTCTCTCTCTCGTATCCTATTACTGCATCTTGCTAACTCGGCCATTCTGGATATCACTAACTCGGCTTCTTCTCCGGAGCCTTTGTGCTCCACTGTCTCTCAGATTAACTCATATCGCAGCGGTGCCTGGACAGCGTGACGTGTGTGGTTGTGCTGCTGCCGTGGTCCTGCCAGATGCCTCCTGCTGCTGCTGCTGCCATCATTAGTCATTAGTCATACTTCTACTGTTATTATACACATATGACTATTGTCACACATGTATACTGCCAGGTATTAATACATACTTTCAACATATTGTACCACAGTAGCCAGAACTATAACTATAATATTATTACTTTCATTAATGTTGTTGTAAGCTACTGTCATTACCTGCATCTCTCTCTCTCTCTCTCTCTCTCTCTCTGTCTCTCTCTCTGTCTCATTGTGTCATGCGGATTACTGTTAATTTATTATGCTGATCTGTTCTGTACGACATCTATTGCACGTCTGTCCGTCCTGGAAGAGGGATCCCTCCTCAGTTGCTCTTCCTGAGGTTTCTACCATTTTTTCCCCGTTAAAGGGTTTTTTGGGGAGTTTTTCCTGATCAGCTGTGAGGGTCATAAGGACAGAGGGATGTCGTATGCTGTAAAGCCCTGTGAGGCAAATTGTGATTTGTGATATTGGGCTTTATAAATAAAATTGATTGATTGATTAAACACATTAAACACATGTTAAACACATGTTAAACACATTAAACACACATTAAACACACAAACACGTTAAACACACAAACAGCATTCACACATTAAACACACATTAAACACATGTTAAACACACATTAAACACAGCATTCACACATTAAACACACATTAAACACATGTTAAACACACATTAAACACACGTTAAACACACATTAAACACAGCATTCACACATTAAACACATGTTAAATTCAGATTAAACACATTAAACACATGTTAAACACACATTAAACACAGCATTCACACATTAAACACACATTAAACACACGTTAAACACATGTTAAACACAGCATTCACACATTAAACACACGTTTCTGGTTTCCTGTTGGTGGAAAAGAGGTGTGTGTGTGTGTGTGTGTGTGTGTGTGTGTGTGTGTGTGTGTGTGTGTGTGCAGGGCTGCCCCTTACCAAATTGGGGCCCTAAGCAAAATTTTATTTTGAGGCCCCCTTCCCCACCTCTCCCCATCCCAAATATATCATAGGTAGGACCGTACTGGTCTGGTAGTACTACTACTACTTCTACTAATATTAACAAAAAACTACTACTATTACTATCTATTATTACATTATTATTATTATTATTGTTATTATTATTACCATTATTATTATTATGTACAGACTACAGTCCTAAGAAAACGTACTATTTCAGGATCAAGCAGACTGATATTTCAAACTTTACATTCAAGTTTAGTTCCTTCTGTCAATAAATGCATCAGTTACACACTCATTTCAATCAGTATTTCTGTCTCCTCAAAAGCTGACTTATGAATTAAATTCACCAACAGATGGCGACATTTACCTCCATAAAAATAGTCGAAAACTTATATTAACAACATATATTGATAGGCTATAAACTTTAGCCAATATATAATATATTGGCTAAAGTTTATAGCCTATCAATATATACGACCACCAGCTGGTCATTTTACCACTCCTTTTCATCAGAGGTGAATGCACAGGGCGTTAACGAGACATTCAATAAATGTTAATCAGGGCTGCTGGAAAAAAAAAAATTCTCCAGTCTAGACAGAGATTCTTATCTAATGAGTAGCAGCTTAGGTGTTTGTGCCACAAAGTTTTCTTTCAACAACATACCCACCTTTAAGTGAAGCACGAGCTTCCTCTTGTATTGCCTTTTTTTTCCCTCTTGCTCGCTCCTGACTCGTGATGTCTTTTGGACAACATGTCGACAACTCTTCACCTGCTGCAGCTCTGCAAGTGCCTGGCACCGCACCCCTCTGATTGGTCAGATGTCGAGTGCTGTCAATCATTGCAGGGACGCATGCACGGTCAGATTATAAGTCTCTTCTCTCCTTCCTCGAGCTGATTCTACGCCCGCCTCACAGTAGCGCATACGCACATCCATTGCGCATATGTGCAAATGCGTCCCCTCGTGCAAAATGTGGCCCCCCATGGAAGATGAGGCCCTACACACAGCACGTCTTCTGCGTTTAGGGAGGGGCGGCCCTGTGTGTGTGTGTGTGTGTGTGTGTGTCAGAGAGAGAGAGACTGTCATTTTTTTACTCGTTTTAAAAAGTCATATTTGCAGTAAAGTGGTTATTGGAAATACATGGTAAGGTCACGCAGAGTTCACAGGGACTGGCTGATATTGTTTCACTGGAAGTCAGTAGTTTGACTGTGCAGGTAGGAACATTTCCACAGGGAAACACAGGTAAGGTTACCATCAGGTCATCAGCGGGCGGCGGGGGGACATGTTCCCTTTCATTAACCCTCGGGACATCTCCATGTTATAAAGCAACAGTTATACTTTTTCAATCACAGCCTGAAGCTCACAGCTTAAATTTTTTACAAATACCAATATGGCTCCCGTCAGAATCACAGTACCGATACAGCTCTGCGGAGGGTCACAAAAATATATTTTCATGCAGCTGCACCAAGAAAAAAGTGCCGTCCTAGTTCTGTTAGATTTGTCTGCGGCCTTGGACATAATTGATCACACTATTTTAATGATCTGTTTTAAAGCCATTTTAAGGCATATTGCACGCACTGTGCTCACTTTACCTTTTTATGTTTGTTTTTTTTTACTATTTATTGTTATTCTCTATTGTATTTTGTGGATTGCTTATTTGAGCTTTAATTGTCATTGTTATTTCTATTGTTCTGCTGCTGGCTGCATCACAAATTGCCCCTCGGGGACAATAACAATATCTTGAACTTGAACTTGAATATGGGGACGGATATCTGGTGTAGCATTAAACTGGGTTTCCTCTTATTGATGTTCCTGGCGTCCACTGATGAAAAAGGTGTCCACCTGTGCTCCTTTAACCAGTGGGGTTCCTCAGGGGTCAGTTCTTGGACCAGTTTTTTTTATTTATTCTTTTTATCATATATGTTCCCTTAGGGCACTTAATACGTCAGTTTGGTTGCATGTTTTATAATTGCTACGCTGATGATACACAGCTTTACCTTTCTGTTAAGCCCAGTGACCTCTCACATCCACCTGCTCTGCACAAGTGTCGGCCGAGATCAGTGACTGGATGTCTCAAAATGTTCTTCAGGTCATCAGGTCTCTAATGACATCGTCCAGCACCTTGGTTCGTTGGCCACAAATACAAAGTGTTTTGTTAAAAAGGAGTCACTTTTTCAGTCCTGCTACTTTCCCCTCAGAAATATTGCAAAAGTACTTTTATCCTCCAGCAGTCAGAAACAGTTATCTATGCTTTTGTGTCCTCCCACTTAAACTGCTTTGTCCCACCTAAGCTAAGACGCTTTTACACAGTTACAGTTAGTCCAAAACTCTGGACTCTATCGTTACGCTCTCACATCATCCCAGTTCTCAAGTTGCTTCGTTGGCCGCAGATCAAATTTGGGATTCATTTCATGATCCTTCTCCTCACCCACAAGGCTTTGAATAATCTTGCTCCAGAGTATATAAGTGAATTGCTAGTGCCGTATCCCCTGGCTCAGCCCCTCAGATCCTCTGAACAGGGCCTGAACGAGGGGACTGTGCATTTACTGTCCTGGTCCCAGGCTGTGGAGGGCTTCCCCAGGGATCAGGTCAGACACAGCTGAAACCCCATCTTTGTTCTTTGCTTGAATCATGTGCTCTGTTCTGAGCCGTGATTCTGTTAAATGTGTCTTTGCTTTGTTTTGTTGGGGTTCTTTTGGTGTAGTTTTTTCCTTTTGTAATGTCATTGTTATATCTTGTTTTTTTTTTTTTTTTACCTATTTCCTTTCGTACAGCACTTTGTAACCTGGGTTTGGTAAGGTGCTACATACATACAGTGGCATTCAGAAGTCTGGGTCCCTGGTCAAGACTTGGTTTACTATGAGTAGTTCGGTGAGTAGAAGATAAACTGATCTCCAAAAGACTTGAAGTTAATGATGACACATTTCTTCAATATTTTAAGCAAGATGACTTTTTCATTTCATCTTTTTACAGTTTCAAAACAACAAAAAATAAAAAGGGCCTCAAGCCAAAGTTTAGCCCCCTGCATGGTCACTGCTCAGTAGCGCCCCCTGTTTGTCTCTAGCTCAGAGTCTTTCAGTTCTTGTTTGGAGGATTTTCAGCCATTCTTCCTGCAGAAGGCTTCTAGCTCTGTGAGATTCTTGGGCCGTCTTCATGCTCTGCTCTTTGAGCTCTATCCACAGATGTTTAATGATGTTTAGGTCAGGGGACTGTGAGGGGCGTGGCCAAACCTTCAGCTGGCTCCTCTTGAGGTCGTCCTTTGTGGATTTGGAGTTGCGTTACAGATCATTGTCCCTTTGTCTCATTCATCCACCCCCGTCTGTAACAGGTGGACAAGTGTCCCTTTGCTCATTGTGTCCAGAAAGTGTCCACAGGACGTGCTTCCAAAAAGCATCAGTCTTGATGTCTCACAAAACTCTGAGTCTGAATGTTGTGGTGAGGACACAGGAAAGGTTTTCTTCTGATGACTCTTCCATGAAGGTCATACCTGTCCAGGTGTGTCTGCTCAGTACAACAGTGCACCACCACTCTGCCTCTCTAACAATCCTACGAGCAGCTCTCTCACAAAGTTTTTAGCTTGACCTCCACCTTAACCCGATTATGAGAAACCCGAATATGCGAGGAGGAGTGCTCCAAAAGAAATTGGGAAACTGTGGCACGTATACACCTCATCCCTGTTATTGAGGGCCACGGACTATCTGCGCAGGCGTGGCTGTTACCTTGGTCATGTGGTAACAGCAACGGTGGCGGCAAAAGCATTTCACTTGTGGACCAATGGGGAATTGGACTCTTGTGTTTTTGTAATAAAATAGTTAATATAGTGGGTAGCTTGGACGGAAAACCCATGGAAATGCTGAACTATTACAGTCTGTGGTGGAAATTTTCTCTCCAACTCAATTGCTCTGCGAGGTGGAAGTGGAGGCAACGGGCAGACACTGGTCAAAGTCAAAGACTGTGTAAAATGTCCTCTTGCTCTTGTCTCTCATTGCTGGTGATCAGGTGGAGGAGTTCATGTACATGTAGACGCACTGATGAAGTCTGAATATGCGTCCATTCTTGGATTGTTTCTCTTCATTTTGTCCGTAAGTCCACTGCTCACTGTCTGCCAGCTTTGATCATCAACTGGCCTTCCTCTATTTGTTAGTCTGTGTCCCACTTCTCTATTGGAGGAAGTGGATCGGGGGTGGTGGTGTTGAGGAATGGTTGTTTGCCTCCAGGACCTCGGCCACCTTCCCCAGAACCCATGACATCTCCACCTGTGCTGACCCTGAGCTGGAACCACATTTTCACCGCTCAGTGCTGCAAGATCAACTTCAGATCAGCGTCTTTGGAGCAGTGTTACAGGCAGAGGCTGCTGGGACTCAGGAGGGCTCATCAGTGAAGCTAACAACGCTTCATCTCAGTCCAACCACTGACCCTGTGGACAACACACTCCCAGTTTGTCCATCTTGTCTCACTGCTTTGATCTGGACCACTTCTGAGATCACCAGATGTGTTCTCTCTGTCTTTGTGGTGTTGTCCTGTCCTACCTGACAGCATCCTCCCCACAACCTGCTGGTCTCCTGGTTCTGGTCGTGTTCTCGCCACTTTTGCCCTGAGTCTCTCGGCTCTAAATCGAGCGTTGTCTTCTCCAGTCCACGGTCCTGTGTGGTGGACTTCAGAGACAGCTGGTTCTTTCCAAACTGGAGATCATCCGTTGGCGTCAGCGTCCATCCTCAGATGTTGTGATGCTGAGTCACTGCACACTCGTGTTCAGGATGAACTGGTTGCACCAGCGGGGCAGTGATTTCACGTTGTTGCCTCTCCTGAAGATCATATGACCATCAGCCACTGTGGTCTCAGTGTCCCGCTCTCTGCCATGTTTATTCTTCTGCCTGGCAACAGAATGTCAGTACGTGAACCTGATTGGTCAGCAGTTGGGTGCATTCATAAACAGGCACTATGAGCACCAGAGCTCGATGTGGCACAAACTGGACCTTTGTAAATCCGGTGCATGTTGGATGATGATGGTGATTTTATTTCCTTAGACGTGTTTCACTGTTTAATAAAAAAGCCATTAATACTTTTAGAAATAGATTGTGTATTCAGGCCAGCTGGGTACCAGTTTTCAACAGATGATTCTTTTCATGGTGCCAATTTGACAAAGTGTTGACGAATCATTCCTGAGGTCACTGAGCGCAGCAGATGTTGTTAATATGACAGACGTTATCCAGAGTTCACAGCAGATGATGAAGAGTCTGTGAAGGTTGCGAAGAAGATCTGATGCAGCACATACGGAGTCTCAGCAGGGACAAACTTCCTCAGTGAACCATTGTACAGAAACAAATTATTCAGATGCTGCAGAGCTGCACTGCCTCCGTCTCCTAGCAACAGCAACATCCCAGAGTCACCCACTGCTGCTCGGAGACAGAGAGAGGAGGATTCACAGCAGATCCAGGATCAGAGGGTCTAGATCAGTAAGACAGACAGGCAGGCAGACAGACAGACAGACAGACAGACAGCTGAGTGTAAATCTCTGTGAGGTGTAACAGTGTCTGTGTGGATCAAATCAGACGCAGACTGAGTGAATAAATGATGATGAAGATCTGAAAACATGATGAGGACACTGTGGGAATATTTTCCATCATGTTCTCTGTAGTCTGAGCTCCACCTCCTCTTCTCGCGCTCCAACCAGCTCTCTCTGAACATTATATTCACACAACAGCAGTGGATGAGACAAGACTTCAGTTTTCTGGATATTCAGTTTATTTTGAGCTAAATTTTGGTGAAAAGTTGACTGTGGAGAGACAGACAGGTAGAGAGACAGACAGGTAGAGAGAGACAGTCAGGTGAACAGTTGGAAGTTTAGACTTGACACAGACAGGTTTACAGAGACATGATTAGAAGGAGACACAGCCGTTCAGACAGACAGGTAGCGTGGTGTTTTCAGTGTCAGTGGGAGGAACCTGTCTCTCAGTCTCTGCTGGAGGAGGAGATTCATTTACACTCAACATCACTGCAGAACAAGCAGAGGACGGAGAGAGGAGGAGGAGGAGGAGGAGGAGCAGGGGGAGAGAGGTTCATACAGACAGAGAGAGAGAAGGAGGAGGGGGAAAGCAGAGCGCGGAGACGACAGGAGGAGACGATGAGAGGAGGACGGATTTAAAGAGGAGGAAACATCGGAGCAGGAGCAAGACGATGAATATGAGGAGAAAAGAAGAGAAACATGAAGCAGTCGCAACTCCAACGGTGAGATTAGATTCTATTTCATTCTATTCTGTCGTGTGTGTTTTTCTATTGATCACAGCTACGATACTAAAAATAATCAATACTGATACAGATTAATACTGACAGATACTGATCAATACTGTACCAATCAATACTGACAGACACTGATCAATACTGACAGATACTGATCAATACTGTACCGATCAGTACTGACAGATACTGATCAATACTGACAGACTCTGATCAATACTGACAGATACTGATCAATACAGTACCGATTAATACTGACAGATACTGATCAATACTGTACCGATCAATACTGACAGACACTGATCAATACTGTACTGATCAATACTGACAGACACTGATCAATACTGACAGATACTGATCAATACTGTACCGATCAATACTGACAGATACTGATCAATACTGACAGACACTGATCAATACTGTACCGATCAATACTGACAGATACTGATCAATACTGACAGACACTGATCAATACTGTACCGATCAATACTGACAGATACTGATCAGTACTGACAGACACCAATCAATGCTGATCAATACTGTCGGATATAGTTCAGGTGTGTCAGGTATCATGTCTCCGTGTGTCCTGTATCGCTGCGCAGGAGGAAGTGAGCACCGTTAGCTAGCTCACCTAGACTCGTTAGCATCAGTGTAGATGTTAGGATCAGTGTAGATGTTAGGATCAGTGTAGACGTTAGCATCAGTGTAGACGTTAGCCTCTGTGTAGACGTTAGCATCAGTGTAGACGTTAGGATCAGTGTAGACGTTAGCATCAGTGTAGACGTTAGGATCAGTGTAGATGTTAGACTCAGTGTAGACGTTAGGATCAGTGTAGACGTTAGCATCAGTGTAGACGTTAGGATCAGTGTAGACGTTAGCATCAGTGTAGACGTTAGGATCAGTGTAGACGTTAGCATCAGTGTAGACGTTAGGATCAGTGTAGATGTTAGACTCAGTGTAGACGTTAGGATCAGTGTAGACGTTAGCCTCAGTGTAGACGTTAGCACCAGTGTAGACGTTAGACTCTGTGTAGACGTTAGCCTGAGTGTAGATGTTAGGATCAGTGTAGATGTTAGGATCAGTGTAGACGTTAGCCTCAGTGTAGACGTTAGGATCAGTGTAGACGTTAGGATCAGTGTAGATGTTAGACTCAGTGTAGACGTTAGGATCAGTGTAGACGTTAGCACCAGTGTAGACGTTAGACTCTGTGTAGACGTTAGCCTGAGTGTAGATGTTAGGATCAGTGTAGATGTTAGCCTCTGTGTAGACGTTAGCCTCAGTGTAGACGTTAGGATCAGTGTAGACGTTAGCACGAGTGTAGACGTTAGCCTCTGTGTAGACGTTAGCCTGAGTGTAGATGTTAGACTCAGTGTAGACGTTAGCACCAGTGTAGACGTTAGCCTCTGTGTAGACGTTAGCCTCTGTGTAGACGTTAGCCTGAGTGTAGATGTTAGGATCAGTGTAGACGTTAGCATCAGTGTAGACGTTAGCACCAGTGTAGACGTTAGCCTCAGTGTAGACGTTAGCCTCAGTGTAGACGTTAGCCTCAGTGTAGACGTTAGCACCAGTGTAGACGTTAGCCTCAGTGTAGACGTTAGCCTCAGTGTAGACGTTAGCACCAGTGTAGACGTTAGCATCAGTGTAGACGTTAGCCTCTGTGTAGACGTTAGCCTCAGTGTAGACGTTAGCACCAGTGTAGACGTTAGCCTCTGTGTAGACGTTAGCATCAGTGTAGACGTTAGCCTCTGTGTAGACGTTAGCCTCAGTGTAGACGTTAGCACCAGTGTAGACGTTAGCCTCTGTGTAGACGTTAGCCTCTGTGTAGACGTTAGCCTGAGTGTAGACGTTAGCATCAGTGTAGACGTTAGCCTCTGTGTAGACGTTAGCCTCAGTGTAGACGTTAGCATCAGTGTAGACGTTAGCCTCTGTGTAGACGTTAGCCTCAGTGTAGACGTTAGCACCAGTGTAGACGTTAGCATCAGTGTAGACGTTAGCCTGAGTGTAGATGTTAGGATCAGTGTAGACGTTAGCATCAGTGTAGTGTAGATGTTAGCCTCAGTGTAGACGTTAGCCTCTGTGTAGACGTTAGCCTCAGTGTAGACGTTAGCCTCTGTGTAGACGTTAGCATCAGTGTAGACGTTAGCGGGCAGATTACAGATGAAACAGGACAGAATCAATGACAGTAAAACGAAGCCCAACACATTCAGAGAGACGCCACGTTTAGACTGGCCTCGTCAGATACACCTGTGCACCGTCTGTAGCTCCCAGATCAGTCAAACTCATCTGACGTCACTTAGGGTCAAAGTCAAGGATCCTTCCTTGGTAGGATGAGTCATCTTTCTTTAAATGAAAGACAATTAAGCAACACCACACGAGAGGGAGTGATGTTGTACTGTTTATCGTCACGGCTGTGCTGAGCAAGGAAATGTTAACAAAAAGTGATGAAATAAATTATTTAAGTATGTTATGTAGCTCCGCGAAAACACCCAGTTCCCCCAGTCTGTTGCCAGGCAACGCAGCACACACGCTAGGAATTCACAAGCTACTTTGTGTTTACATTGATCTGCAGCTGTGTAACTTCGTCCAGTTCAAACCTGGATGTTGGCACGGCCGGACTCAAACACACCTGGAGGTCTGCACACAAGAGTCCTGGCTTTCCTTTTCCTCGTCCTCTCCTGACGACCTCTCAGAATTTAATTCAAATGTAATTTTGGGGAAAATATCCATCTTCTTGGTGTAACGCTGTAGTGTCAGTTTGTGTCAGTGTAGTGAGTGTGACAGCTGGTTAATTAACGGTTGTTTTTATATTTATAACACCTGTGAGCAGAGTGATTTTACTGTTACATGTCCCAGTGATGTTATACGCTATATCAGCACTCACGGAATGCCTCTCGTCCAATTAAATTACTCGGTCGGAACTAACTGTTGTATAAAATAAAACCATGACTTTCTTTTTCCAAAAGCAGCATTATATTGTTGCAGGAAACCTGATGGGACGGCAATTTCAGGCATAATTTAACTAATATATGGAAAGTTGCCACTCACTCCAAAGCATATACTGCGGAACCGGGGGGGCCAGGGGTCCATGGCCCGGGTAACTTTTGTACTCTGACATAGAGGGCCCCATTGGGATTGGGTCCCGTGGGTCCCCATTTAACAGTAGAAGAAGAAGAAAAAGAAGAAGAAGATGTAGCCTAGTGACAGGATGTCAATGCAGGAACTTGGTGCACATGCATGAGAGTTTCCACTCCATATTTATTCATAAATGGACGAATATGCCCTGAACCAGCTTTCATACCAATTTGCTGCTTGCTCCACCTGTCTGTCTGTCTGTCAGCTCCATCTGTCATGAGACAAAAATGAAAGAAGACATGCAGTTTATTGTGTTTCACCAGCGACGAGCTGTCATTATGCGTGACTATTACACACATCTGTGCGCTCTTTAGCCTATCAGCCTTTATTGGAAAAACTTTCTAATACGAGCCAGAGAGGGCCGTGATACACCATAGTGTGTCAAGGGGAAAGTAAGGGACAGACGGAGGGATTGAGGGACAGGTGCTTAAGTCCTGAGTTATATAGGGACAGTGCATGCAGACAAGAAGGAGAAAACAAACAAACAAGCAAACAAAACAAAACAAAAACAGAGGAGAAACAGGCAGTGTAGCTGATGTATTGTGGCCTTGAGGTTGTTGTGCTCCATGCAGATTATCAAAAATAAACATATACACGTCTACTATACTGTACTGAAAAACAAAAACAAAAGAGAAGTCTATACTGAACACCACAGATGTGAGAGTCCTGGTGGAGGGGGAAAGCCCGATTGTGGAGAAGAGTTGCCAGGTAGGTTTGAGAAGCAACTGAGCCGCTTTGGAGTGATCCCATCGGTTCTTTGCAATGTGTCACGGGGCTGAAGTATCGAACATGCATGCGTGTATTTGAACCCTCCCAATGTGTTTATGAAAACCATCACCAGGGTCCAGGGCCAGCCCTGCGGGGGAAGGCAGGCAGTATGGAACCCCAAGACCGCAGGAGCGCCCAGACCCCATGCCCAGGGAGCCGCAGAGGCCGCAGGACACCACGCAGGCCCAGGGACCTGGGGCGGCAATGGCCGGCACCCCCAGAGAGCCAGAGACACACCCCAGATGGGCGGGGCAGGAAGGCCCGCCCACCCGCCGCCCAACGCAGACCCCCCCCCCAACCCTCACCCACGGACACACCCAGGGACCGCCCCCGACCCAAGGGGCCAGGCGCGGGGGCCCAGCACCGCCCTCGGGGAGAGAACCAGCACCGCACCAGACGGGCCCGCACCAGGTGGCGGCCACCAGCGGGCGCCGGAGCGGACGGTAGTGTGAGCCCACCCAGGCCTGGGCGGATGAGGCAGGCAAGGAGGAGGCGATGCCGCAAGGCACATGCCCCCAGCGCACCAGGAACCAGGGGACCGCGAAGGGCCCCCGCCCAAACCCCCAGGACGGGCCCCCACCAACACACAGGAGAGAGCGGCCCACCACGAGCAGTCAATCCCCCATTGGGACCCCCTAGCAGAGGGCCCAAAAACCACAGCCAGTCAGGAGGCAGAACTCCGGCAGGAACCCACAGAGCCCCCAGGGCGCCACCCAGCCCACCTGCCACAGGGCCACGGGACCCCCCCCACGCCGGGAACCTAACGAGACCACCATGATGTAAATGGGCTCCCTGGCTCCAACTCACAGCCCGAGAGGGCCGGGCCCCACGAGCCATACCATGCGTATCTACAGTGTGTGTTGACCCACCACCTCCCCTTTACTATGATTCTCTGATCCCTGACGGAGAAACATTAACCCTACACCGTGAGTGTGAATGTGAGTGCCCATAAATGTGATATGGTGCATTAAAATTGAGGGACATAGGAGACAGGTGGGGGCAAGGCTGATGGCTACAGCACACTGCTGTCCTGCAGCCTGTGCAGCCATAGGCACCTGTAACGTGTTCCCATCTGTCCCCCAAGATGCCCCCTCCTAATTTTTAACCGCCCCCTCAGTAACTTCATCCTGGCGCCGGGCTTGCCTTAACCTCAATCACTGCGTGATTATATAAAGGTATAAAAATACATAACAGAGGAGGAGAATAGAATATGAAACAGCCTTTATTTCATTAAAAACTAAATGAAAACAACGAAATAGGAGCGCTATTCCTGACCAGTGCGTCAAAAGACATGGAGACCAGGGAAACGAAACAAACAACCCCATGAATCTCTTTATTAATAGCCTATAAAATGACGTTTTTTCTCCTGCGGGACGGGAGAAGACACAAAATCAATGCATCTCTATTATTGTGCGGGCATAAATTCTCAGAGTTTTGCAGTTGTGGGCGGTAATGGTCAGAAATTCAGCGTTCTGGTTACTTTTCAGTAACTGCGCAGCTGCGCTTGTTTTGTTGTTGGGTGTGTGTGTGTGTGTGTGTCTGATATGAGTGCTGACTTGTGATGATAGTGAATATGATGCTGATTTAGATTCAAGGCAGCAAGATGAGTTTTGGTTGTGGTTGTGGACTGGATGTACTTTGTTGTTTGCTATAGTTTCATCTGTGCGTTTATATGTAAATAGGCTTGGCCTGTTGTGTGTGAATGTTAGAGTGGGATCAGAGGGGTTAATCTAAGCAAGCATGTGTTCGTGTTCATGCGTGTACTGTAGATGTGACTGTGTGGCGTCGGAATAAAAAAAGGGCTCTGCAACGTTATTTAATACATCAGTAATATTGTCTGTTTCAATGCACATGCCCCCCACCCCCTCCGCGTGATTTGAAATTATGGACCCCCCTTGTTCAGATGCGTTCCGCGGTCCATGCTCCAAAGTCGTCGAAATCCGAAGCTTGGGCGGTTTAATGGTGCCACGTGGCGTCAGAGGGAAATGCAGCGGGACAAGGACAAAAGTTAAAGCAGCGAATGTGGGACTCAGGAGGAGCAAGAGGAGCAGGAGGAGCAGGAGGAGCAGGAGGAGTGGACGGGTCCAACAAACACTGGTTTTCACATGTGAGAGTGGTGTTCACGTCCTTTAAGATCATGAAGCCAAACCCTGTTGTTTTTTCCTAAACCCAATCACGTGTTCTTTCTTAACAAAAAGAAACATCAGTTTGTGGTGTTGTACCGACGCAGTGCTTTTATTTTGAAAGAGACTGTATCAAACTGTACATTTCCTGTGAAAACAGAAGTGTATTTTGAAAACAGACAATGCGTGTAACAGGCTGAAGTTGACACGGCGTCCCAGAACGTCAACAACCAACACACCCAGGGTACCTTGGACGTCATATGTGGACGTGGAAAGTCCATGACCAAATGTGGACATGTGACGAGGTCGGTGATCAGCCCGCTGCTTTTAAACCTCGTCACTCAAGACAAGCCCTCATCACTGAAAGACACACCTTCAAGCAGGTAGCCCTCTTGTCATGGAGATGCAAATCCCTGCTGTGCTGGGCTGATGGCCTGAACCAAGCAAAGCCAGCCCATGACTGTCGAAAAGATGTAATAGTCTTTTTCTCTGGAGAGGCAAAGCCGCTCAGGTAGCACACAAGACTCTTGTTAGCATTGTCAGACATCTGAACAAGACAGGAAGCTTTAAGAGTAAAGACTGTCAAAAATGTCTCAACCCAAACATCGACAGAGTTGGATGACTCAGTTTCACAGCCCACTTCTAACTTTCAGAAACAAAAACATTACCAGTCGGGCTCAATTTCATCATCCCAGTAGTCTTCATTCAGTAGTAGCATTCACACCCTCTTTCTGACACCAGCATGCAGAGAGGCTCTCTCCTCTGTTAGACCTCGATGCACAAGGAGTAAGCAGCTGCCGCAGCTCTGTCCAGTCCCTGGTTTATGTTTAATGGCAGACCACTTGTCAGTCTGAATCTGCTGAAAGCAAATATTGGTGCTTTAAGTAAGTTGTCTTTTATTTCAGGCAAGTTTGATACAGTTGCCGTGTGCAGACAAATATCAGAACCTTGAACATTGAATATTAACAGAGTATTGTTAATGTATTACTGGAGGAAGAAGCATCCATGCACCATCCTGCATCTGTGGGCCAGATGCAGGATGGTGCCCTGAATTTTCCTCTGTGCCTTCCAAACCAAACCAAACCCATGATAGAAACAAAAACTAATCTCTGGGACAAACAGAGATTTCCAAAGAATTCCACCTCAGCACAGAGGAATCCTCACGGGTATCATCCTGCATCAGATGAATCAGTCAGCACACTCCAGAGTTTGTTCGCTAGGATCCACTGAAGATGAAACTCTGGTCCGCATGAAGCAGCTTGTCCTGACGAACAGTAACTGGAGTCCTCATTTCATACAAAACTGGCCTTGGACGTTTCTTTTTGGAGTTTGTTCTGTAGAGAAATATATGAGTAATATTACCTTGGCTTTTGCGAGGCATACTCTATATTCTGTTTAAATGATAAATGATTGAGTGGACTGAGAAGAATCCATTTGTCCATTTGTCCCAACTTCTGAACGTCCTTTAAAACTTCTGTCAAAGTCCTTTGTAAGGCTTTTCTTTATAACATTTCAGTTTTGTTTAATATATGTTTCTCTTAGTTTCCACTTTATATTTCATGTGCTGTTGTTTTAAGGGCTGTGTTCTCGTTTGTGTATCTTCAGTGTGTTTATCTGCTTTGTTATTTGTTCTTTCACATTTTATTTAATCGTGCACTTTGACGAAGCCCTCGACCTGAAGCCTTTCTCTTTTTTCAACATATATACGAGTGTATTTTTGGTGATAAAAGAGGAAAGCAACAGCACAGAGTCCATGTGTGCAGCTGTTAGAGCAGCTGCGATCGGAAACAGACGTCACTTCACGTGATGCTTCAGAGCAAACGACATGTCATTCCTCTCAAAACATTTCCTCGTTTCCTTTCCTTGCATCGTTTCCTTGTGTCCCGGCGTGCACATGAGACATGAGACATGAGACATGGATGCAGTTTAAGATGCAGCCCATGTCTATCGTCTGGAGTCCACTGACAGAAGCACTGCAGCCACAGGAACAACAAAGGCGAGACACAATCTGTCATTTAAAACAGGTGGAGGAGGATTTGTTTGGTTGTTGCTTTGACAGTCTGTACCGTGCTGAAAGCTAACCGGAGTGTCGTTATGTGATTGTGCATGACGTGTAGAGATAACACAGTGTCACAACACAAGTCGAGCTTCTTCATGTTTAAACTCTACGCAGTCTATCCACATGCTGACGTCTTTAAATGCCCTGTGACACGGGAAGAACATGTTTTAACTCAGACCTGTCGTCCTCATTCGTGGACACTTTTTGTGCCATCTCGTGGTATTGAGACCACAACACACTAATCTAGGTAAAGACAAGATGGCGGCCATCTCCGCTGAGTCAGTCTGCAGCTGATCCTGAGACAAAAGTGGACGAGGTCCAAAATCTGAAACTTGTTTATTTATGATTGATAATGATTGTAGGCAACAAAGTTGACCAATGTTAGCAACAGTAAAAACATAAGACGCTGTTAATTAGGACGTCCTTGTTTGAGGACACTGAGACTTCATTATCGTCTCATCTGAGGACACAGGGACATTCCTAGCACAGACATGTTCAGGCAGTCATATAAACAGGTTATACTTTATTACCCACTTGTGAGTATTAAAAATAAACCCAACGTCCTCACACGAGGACATCGTGTTTTTTCCTGTCCTCCGACAATGTTGGGTTTTTATAATTATCAGGTCTTGAATCGCTCAGAGAAATTAAACAACAATGAAAAAGGTTAATGTCCATGTCACATTGTCACGAGCCTCCCGTCCACGAGTAGTCGCACACATCCTTCTGCGTAGTGATACAGTTGGTGGGTGTAGTCTGCCAGAGGGAAAATAGTTCCTTCATGAAGCCGAGGAAAGGACAAGAGACGGAAAGATGAAATGACATCAAAGTCTGGATCCTTGAACGCTGTCACTGACATCACGAGCTTTCTTTCTTTTTAGTTTCCTTGCATCAAACTGCTCAGATGGAGGTCTGTGGATGGTTATTGATCAACCGGATCACTGCTGTCGAGTTTTTACAGTTCCACTGGAGTCAGACGTCTCTGCAGCCGATACCTCCAACACTCAGCAACTCACACCTAAACTATCTGCAGCACTACAGGCTGGAGGAACACTGTGGATTATTGATTAGGGGGTGAACTGGTTTCACTACATTGAACAGAATCAATCAATCAATCAATTTTATTTATAAAGCCCAATATCACAAATCACAATTTGCCTCACAGGGCTTTACAGCATACGACATCCCTCTGTCCTTATGACCCTCACAGCTGATCAGGAAAAACTCCCCAAAAAACCCTTTAACGGGAAAAAAAAAACGGTTGTTACCATGGTAACGGAATGAAGTTCGCTGTATGTCGTATATCATGAGGTCTGAATCACAAAGCCAGTTACTGAGACTATCAGTTCAGTAGCACCAAAGAGGTAGAATTAAGAAGGTGACATTAATGAGGTTGTATTACTGAGGGAACAGTAAGTACACAATAATCATGAGGAAAAAATGAGGTAATAGTAATGACATAATATTAATGATGTGATTTTAATGAGGTAATATTAATGAGGAAGTTGTAATGACATCATATTGATTAGGTAACATGAATGAGGTAACACTTACGATGTATTATTATTGATGTAATACTGATGGGTCACTGTCTCTTTGTCCACTTGATCGTTAAAGCTGAATTACACGTTACTAATTAACGTCACAAAAAACTAAATAGTTAATAATGATGTAACCTCTCTCTCTACCTTACAGGAAGTTGGTGACTAAGTCCCGGTGAAGTGGCGGTGGGCAGGGCTTAGCCCACTGAGCCACAGCCTGACTGGTGGGGGGTGATGATCGCGACCGGTGGCCTCCTGCGGATCAACGCACGGCGTCAGGACTCACTGAGGTCCAAAACACACAAAGCACACACACACAAGAGGAAGAACAAGAAGAAGAGGTAACACACACACACACACACACACACACACACACACATAGATTCTGAGCCCCAGCAATGTTGTAACCTGTCTGTACATAATGATGTCACTTCCTTTCCCCTCAGGAGGAACGAGGTGGTGGTGGTGAAGGGGAAGTTGAAGCTGTTTTCAGTCTCAGGCCTCGTGGCGGCACTCGGCATCCTGGTCCTGCTGGTGGGTGTGGTCATGGCAGCTCTGGGCTACTGGCCTCGTGACGGACTGTTCTTCAGTGCTCATCCACAGGAGGGCGCCGCAATGGCCTCTGTGTCCTCCAGCAGCGCCGCACCTGCACCTGCATCTGCACCTGCACCTGCTGATGCTCAGGTGAGATCCAGACAGGGCTGGACTCAGCCTGTCTGTCTCTCAGTGGCTACGTGCATGTTGGATCTTTGTCCCGGGCTCTTGTCCACATGGTAAAGGCTCACTGTGTGAACGCATCTTTGGAAGCCCAAAATGTTTTACCAGAGGAAACAAAAGCCTGCGTCTTACTGGAAGGTGGAGGCAGGTAATGTTGGCTGGGTGTCTTCCAAAGTCAGACAGTAACACAGAGTTTTTACAGTTAACAGTAACTGTTAAAGTGTAACTTGTATGAGACAAAGAGGGACGAGTGTGGACTTTGTCCTCCATTCCTTACGGGAGGAGATTTCCTAAACTTTCAGTCTCTAACCTCCAGCGACCCTGTGTCCTCATATGAGGACATCACAGTTTGGGTTCCCTGCTCCTTATACTTCATTCTGCAGAACTTGGACCTGTCATCCTTGTTCATGGACACTTTTTTGTGCCATCTGGTGGCGGCAAACACACAATACACAGATCCATGTAAAAACAAGATGGCTGCAATCTCTGCGAAGTCGGTCTGCAGCCGATCCTGACACAAAAGTGGACGAGGTCCAAAACCTGATCACGTTAAGGTTGAAACTTGTTTATTTATGATTAAGAATGTTTGCAATTTTACAAGGCAACAAAACTGACCAGTTGTAGCAACAGTAACAAGCTAAGACGCTGTTCATTAGAGGACACTGGGACTTTATTATCGCAGCATTTCATCCAGGCCAGTCAGGTGTGACAGAGTTAGGAACGACTTTCCTAGCTTGGAGCTTGCTTGGAGTCTGGAGCAAGGAAAATTCATACAGTTGAAACATGAACAAATCATAAGGCTTTCTGGTGTGTTGCATTATTTAAAGATCTGTTTTAGCACAGCCGTGTTCAGGTGTTAAACAGTGTTGAACAGTTTTAGACTTGAAAAGTGACCTCTGACCCACAGAGTTACCAAACATTGAACAAATGTTGCATTGGTTGTAAATCAGTACACACTGTTAAACATGAACCCATCCATCCAGTTTCATCTGCTTATACGAGGTCAGGTCTCAGGGGCAGCAGGCCGCAAAGCACCCCAGACGTCCCTCTAACCAGTGACGCTCTCCCGCTCCTCCTGGAGGATCCGGAGGCGTTCCCAGGCCAGATGAGATCTATCATCCAGTGGGACGTACCTGAAACACCTGGCTCAGGAGGATCCTGATCAGATGTTTAACCACCTCAAAATGAAGGAGCAGCGGCTCTACTCCGAGCTCCCTCCAGATGTCTTTTTTTCACACAGCTAAAAATAAACCCATCGTCTCCATATAAGGACATCATTTTTCTCAAAAAGGCAATGCTTAGTTTTTTTAGACTTACCCACTGATCCCAAATAGCTAGAAAAAATAAATAACCCATACCAACAAAAGCTGGAGTCTCAGAAGGACAAACAAACATGAGAGTGTTGCTTTTGACTCCAAACATAGGAACAGGAAACAACAATGAGCTTAAAAAGTGCGACTGAATGTTTGAACTGTCTTCACAGTTAGGAGGCAGATGTTTTGTTGAACGTTTCTGTGACTGCTTCTAGGGCGAAGTGATGGGGGAGGAACTTCAAGGAGATGAAGGCAACAACAGAGGGAGAGGAGAAGAAGGAGATGGAGGAGGTCGTGATGATGGTTTCAACCGGACAGAGACCATCAATGGGACGACCCGACAGCTTCCACGAGGCTTTCTGGAGGATTTTCTGGAAAGGTAAACAATGTCACTCCAGTCTTATCTAAGAGTGACGATATATTTCACACGGCATCTTGAGGTAGCTCAAGTGCTGCTTGTTGTAACTGAGGTGGTTTGAGTTGTGTAGGAAACTGCAGTGGTCATTTTAGCGGTCCATCAGGACTCAGGTGAGGTTTCAGAAGGTTCAGTGGTCCTTTAGATTCTTCTGAAGAGACAGTAGTATTGTAGTCATGTAAAAACTCATAGTTTGGTATATCAAAAAAAGTCAAAAATGACAGAAAAGTCAGTGTAGTTTATCGAAGGGTCAGTTTAACTGTTGGTCAAACCAGTTTTTGTCTTAGTATGTCCAAACAATATAGTGCGTCAAAAAAGTTTGTCAAAAATCTTGATATATTTTGTTAAAAAAGTTATAGTATGGACTCCTATTAACACCCATCCTACAACAACTTCACTGGCTTCCAGTCAAACACCACATGGACTTTAAAATTCTGCTCCACACTTTCAAGGCCATCCATAACCTTTCTGACCTCCTCCACATCAACACTCAGGTCGGCCTCTTCCATCAGTCTCATTGTGCCCTCTGCCCGTCTGTCCACCGTGGGGTCCAGAGCCTCAGCCGCTCTGCCCCACGCCTCTTGAACTCCCTCCCTCTCGACATCAGGAACACTGACTCATTATCCATTTTCAAATCCTGCCTGAAAACTCACCTTTTTAAACAGGCCTGTTGAATCTAACTGCACATTTTACTGTGTTGATCTTTGATGTGTCTTTTAGATTTAATTGTCTGATACTTGTTCTGTAAGGTGAGCTTGAGTGCCTTGAAAGGTGTCTTTAAATAAAATGTATTATTATTATTATTAATATTATAATTAAATGTCTCCGCAGGTATCTGTACTCTGATAGGCTGAAAGTCTTCGGTCCTCTCATCATGGGCATTGGGATTTTCCTCTTCATCTGTGCAAACGCCGTCCTGCACGAGAACCGGGACAAAAAGACCAAAGTCATCAACCTGCGGGACATTTACTCCACCGTCATCGACCTCCACAGCCTCCGCAAACCCAACACTTCCTCTGCCCGCCGCTCCTCAGCCAATCCCCTCAATGGCCTTGTTAACTACGTCCAATCAAAGAGCCTGGAGGCCAAACCCAGGGCGTACCCCGCCTCACTGCTGAACAGGAGGGAGGCAGGGGGAGGAGGAGAGGGAGGAGGTGGGCCGTTGTCCAGGCAATCCTTGCCCAGCAGCAGCAGAGGAGGAGGAGGAGGAGGAGGAGGAGGTGGGGGCAGTGATGGAGAAGGAGGAGACACAGTGTTCAGTATCTACCAGGAGCAGCCAGACACTCCTCCTCCCCCCTCCTCCTCCCACAGACTCTCCCTTCCCCCCAGCTTCAGCCCCCCCCACCTCTCCACCTGCTGGACCTCCCTGCAGAAGGAGGCGCTCAGCTCCTTCACCTTACCCCGTCCCCACCCGCGGCCCTCCACACCCCGCAGGAGGCATTCAGCTCGGGCGGGGACGGGACGGGGCAGGGTGGGGGGCACAGGAGGAGAAGATGAGTGGAGGAGGGAGGGGGGAGGCCACAGACAAGAGGAGGAGAAGGTGTATGCATGTCCACCTCCTCCTCTGTCTTCCTCCACCCCACCCCCGTCAGCAGCTTCCTGTAGCTCCTCCAGTCTCCACAGGGAGGCACCAGGAGGCTCTCAGGCCCTGCTCCTCCTCTCCTCCTCTTCCCTCACCCCCTCCCACCTGTCGCTGTCCTCCCTGTCCCACCTCCTTTCCTCCACCTCCTCCACACCGGCCCCTTCTTGCAGGAGGCGGAGCCTGCCGACAGGCAGCAGTGCGACAGGTTACAGTAAACTGACACACGGAGAGGACGAATCCTTTGAGTCAACTGAGATGACATCATCATATCATGTGACATCACAGGGTGGGGGTGAAAGGTCAGAGGAAGTGACATCACACAGGAAGTATTCTAACAGGGAGAAGCTGAGGATGATCTCACAGGTGGACTCTGGGCTGAGGCAGGAAGAGGAGGGCTGAGGAGACGGGACGACCAATCAGGAGGTGACGCCGTGATTGACAGCACAAGTCATGTGACTTTTTAATGACAGCAACATCACATCAAGAAGCATTCATGTTGGTTCTGAAACTGATGACAGCGTTCATGTCGTAGCAATAAGGAGTCTTCCAGATGAACGAATGAATGAATGACAGCACAACATTATTCATCAGCTCGTTAACTGACTGCCTGCTTATCAAATGTTTTTATACTGAATCTTCATGCGCTGATGTGTCCTTCAAGTTTTGTGTAATGTATTAATGTGGCAGTTTCCAGACTGGGGATGGGGCCACCTGGAGGATGAGGACGGGGACGGGGACGGGGGACACAGAGGACACAGAGGACAGAAAAGTTTGGGAAGCACTGTTTTAAAAATGTGTCCTTGATTGATTCTTGATTGTTCTGTACCTTTAACTTTTTGACATCCACTCTGTTTTAAACAGTTAATCTCGTTGGGATCAGGAGAGACCTGTGTACGAGAATAAATACAGATTAAGTTTGATGGACAGACAAAAAAATTTGCCCATACAACTCATCAAGTCAGATTATAGTTTCAAAGGGTTTTTTGGACAGTAGATTTGAAATAGACAAAGTAATAATATTAATAACTGTATTGTTTGTGTATATGGTGAAGAAAAGAGCACCAAGTCAAAAATCAGGACTTATTTTAATTTCGCCAGACCATCCCCCAAACAGAGTGGCTGTTAATGGGTTAAATGACTTAATTTATTTTCTTGAGTTTATCATTTGTTGCCTCAAATGAGTTAACTGTGACTCTGAAATACTTAACATCATTAAATCAGTTAAATATAAATGTTCGGCCAAACTCCCATTTTCACCAGCATGAAACTGTTCAAACTAAATACAAATATAATCAGAGGTTTTAAACTCTGACTGGGTTGTTGTTGCCATTGATGACCCACAATGATGAAACATCAGCAGTTTGTGCTGTTGTGTGACTGATTTTAAAGTTGTAGCTACACAACGTCTTCCACTGAAAACTGAACCTGCTTCAACTAAACAGCACAATACCCGCTGATGACTTTTCCTGAAAAGTTTTCAGTGTCCGCTTCCTCTGAGTGCATCTGCTCTGTTTGGCTGATTTCAACTGAAACATTTTCATCAATAAAAAAAAAATAAAGGACGTTAAGTTGTGAAATATTTATCTTGTCACTCACTGACCGCTCCCGATTTGGTCCAGAATTCTCTGGTGTTTTACTTCAGGTATGATGCAAAATTTTTGAAAAAAAGTCATAGTATGTAAACACACACACATACACACAAAACATAGTTCTGTATGTCAGGAGAAAGAAGTAATTATGGTATACGATATCAAATGTGATAGTATTCAAAATCAAGTATATCAAAAAAGTTATAGTATAGCATGTCAAAAAAAGACATCAATCAAAAAGCACGTGGACGTGCTGACGTATTGCGGTAAGCGAGTTGTGTCATTTCTGATGTTTCTGTGACAGCGTCTCTGTGCTGCTCTGGTGAATTCTAGTAGCCTGCTTTCTCACTTCAGTTGCTTTAACGTCTACTTCCAGTCTTAACCCACACTGGTTCTGTTTAAGCACTTATAGCTCTCCTCCTTTCTACGACTTTCTCGCTAATCTCTTAGCTGTTGTTTGCACGTTACTAGCCTTGGTAGCTACATTAGCTTTACAGTTAGCCATGGCTTCTCCCTCTGCTCTCTCTTGCTCGGTGTGTCAAATGTTCAGTTATGCCTCTGCCTCCTTTAGCGACAGTGGTAACTGTAACAAGTGTGGCTTATTTGCTGCGTTGGAGGCGAGGCTTAGTGAATTAGAAGCGCGGCTCCGCACCATGGAAAACCATTCAGTAGCTGCGGTAGTTAGCCAGCCCCCTGTAGCCGGTGCGGAGCCACATAGCATAGCCTTAGCCTCTGCTAACTGTCCTCCGGTAACTCCCGTTCAGCCGGGAGGTTGGGTTCTGTTCGCCAGAAGCACAGCTCCAAGCCGAAGCCCACGGCTCACCACCAGCCTGTTCACGTTTCCAACCGCTTTTCCCCACTCAGCGACACACCCGCTGAGGATAGAACTCTGGTTATTGGCAGCTCTATTCTGAGAAACGTGAAGTTAGCAACACCAGCGACCATAGTCAAATGTATCCCTGGGGCCAGAGCGGGCGACATTGAATCAAATTTAAAACTGCTGGCTAAAGCTAAACGTAGATTCAGTAAGATTGTTATTCACGTCGGCGTCAATGACACCCGGTTACGCCAATCGGAGGTCACTAAAATTAATATTGCCTCGGTGTGTGAATACGCAAAAACAATGTCGGACTCTGTAGTTTTCTCTGGACCCCTCCCAAATCTGACCAGTGATGACATGTTTAGCCGCATGTCATCATTTAACCGCTGGCTGTCCAGGTGGTGTCCAGCAAACGATGTGGGTTTCGTTAATAATTGGCAAACTTTCTGGGGAAAACCTGGTCTTATTAGGAGAGACGGCATTCATCCCACTTTGGATGGAGCTGCTCTCATTTCTAAGAACCTGGCAAACTTTATTAGTAATTTAAATCCCTGACAACCCAGAGTTGAGACCGGGACTCAGAGTCGCAGTCCTATACGCCTCTCTGAGCTTCTAGTACAGTTACCCAGCCATAGTTTTCATAGTTTTATACAAACAGTGTCTGTCCCCTGACCACCTAAATTATTTAAATCTAAAATTAAACAAAGAGGAGTTGTGCATAACAACCTCATAAAACCTCTTCTGTGACAGAAAGACAAAACAGGAGAATTAAATGCGGACTGTTAAATATCAGGTCTCTATCGTCTAAAGCAGTGTTAGTAAACGAATTAATATCAGATAATCATATTGATTTACTCAGTCTCACTGAAACCTGGCTGTGTCCAGATGAATATGTCAGTCTAAATGAGTCCACTCCTCCCAGTCATAATAATACCCACATTCCTCGAGGCAGCGGCCGAGGAGGGGGAGTTGCAGCCATTTTTAACTCTAGCCTGTTAATCAGCCCTAAACCTAAACTAGATTATAATTCATTTGAAAGCCTCGTTCTTAGTCTTTTACATCCGACCTGGAAAACCTCGCAGTCACTTTTATTTGTTATAGTGTACCATGCTCCTGGCCCGTATTCTGAATTTGTATCTGAATTCTCAGAGTTTTTATCCAGTTTAGTTCTTAAATCAGATAAAGTTATTATTGTAGGCGATTTTAACATTCATGTCGCCGTTGATAATGACTCCTGGCTACGGCGTTTATCTCATTATTAGACTCCATTGGCTTCAGTCAGGGTGTACATGAACCCACTCACTGTTTTAACCATACCCTCGATCTAGTTCTGACGTATGGAATTGAAATTGATAACCTAAAAGTCTTTCCACAGAATCCCTCGCTATTGGATCATTATCTGATTATTTTTGATGTCTTTTTACTCGATTACACGCCACTCAGCAACAGTTACTATACTAGATGTTTATCAGATAGTGCTGTCGCAAAATTTAAGGAAAAGATTACTCTGTCGTTAAATTCAATACCAAGTCCCTCAGTAACAGAGGTTTCCCGTGCATCGACTTTGATCATTTTGTCGATAGTGCCGTGAGGCTCGCTCACGAACAACACATGACTCTGTAGCTCCTCTTAAAAAGAAGTTAACAAAGCAAAGAAAGTTCGCTCCTTGGTATAACTCTCAAACCCGTAAGTTAAAACAAATATCGCGAAAATTTGAAAGGAATTGGCGATTAACCAAACTGGACGAATCTCGTTTAATCTGGACAGACAGTCTCAAAACTTATAAGAGGGGCCTCCGCCATGCCAGAGCAAACTATTACTCAGCATTAATAGAAGACAATAAGAACAACCCCAGGTTTCTTTTCAGCACTGTAGCCAGGCTGACTGAGAGTCAAAGCTCTATTGAGCCTTGTATTCCTTTAGCCCTTAGCAGTAATGATTTTATGAGCTTTTTTAATGACAAAATTCTAACTATTAGAGGCAAAATTCATGACCTCCTGTCCTCAGATAGTACCTATCTAACCTCAAACACAGCTGTAAAACCTAATATATATTTAGATTGCTTCTCCCCAATTTCTCTTCAAGAATTGACCGCAGTGATTTCTTCATCTAAATCATCAACGTGTCTCTTAGACCCCATCCCAACTAGGCTACTTAAGGAGGTCTTTCCTTTAGTTAACACTCATATATTAGATATGATCAATATATCCTTATTAACAGGCTATGTACCACAACCTTTTAAGGTAGCTGTAATTAAACCTCTACTAAAAAAGCCCACCCTGGATCCAGAGGTGTTAGCCAACTATAGACCAATATCTAATCTTCCCTTTATGTCAAAGATCCTTGAGAAAGTAGTCGCAGACCAGCTGTGTGATTTTCTCCATGATAATAATCTATTTGAGGAATTTCAGTCAGGATTTAGAGTGCATCATAGCACTGAGACAGCACTAGTTAAAATTACAAATGACCTTCTGATTGCTTCAGACAAAGGACTCGTCTCTGTACTTGTTTTATTAGATCTTAGTGCGGCGTTTGACACAATTGACCATCAAATTCTACTGCAGAGACTGGATCACTTAATTGGCCTAAAAGGTTCTGCACTGAGCTGGTTTAAATCTTATTTATCTGATCGTTTTCAGTAAGTTGACGTCCATAATGAATCATCCTTACGTACCAAAGTTTGTTTTGGAGTTCTGCAAGGTTCTGTGCTCGGACCAATCCTATTTACTCTATATATGCTTCCTTTAGGTAACATCACTAGAAATCACTCTATAAATTTCCATTGTTATGCAGATGATACTCAGTTGTATTTATCGATGAAGCCAGAAGAAAGTAATCAATTAACTAAACTTCATAACTGCCTTAAAGACATAAAAACCTGGATGAGCACCAATTTCCTGATGTTAAATTCAGACAAAACTGAAGTTATTGTTCTTGGCCCCAAACAACTCAGAGACTCTTTATCTGATGACATAGTTTCTCTAGATGGCATTGCTCTGGCCTCTAGCACTACCGTAAGAAACCTCGGAGTAACATTTGATCAAGATTTGTCTTTTAATTCTCATTTAAAACAAACCTCACGGACTGCATTTTTTCATCTGCGTAATATTGTGAAAATTAGGCCTATCCTGACCCGAAAGATGCAGAAAAATTGGTCCACGCTTTTGTTACCTCTAGGCTGGATTACTGTAACTCTCTATTATCAGGTAGCTCTAGTAAGTCCTTAAAAACTCTCCAGCTAATTCAGAATGCAGCAGCACGTGTACTAACAGGAACTAAGAAACGAGATCATATCTCTCCTGTTTTAGCTTCTCTGCACTGGCTACCTGTAAAATCCAGAATTGAATTTAAAATCCTACTGTTAACTTATAAAGCTCTAAATGGTCAAGCTCCGTCATATCTTAGAGAGCTCATAGTGCCATATTATCCCACCAGAACACTGCGCTCTGAGAACGCAGGGTTACTCGTGGTCCCTAAAGTCTCCAAAGTAGATCAGGAGCCAGAGCCTTCAGCTATCAGGCTCCTCTCCTGTGGAATCATCTTCCTGTTACGGTCCGGGAGGCAGACACCGTCTCCACATTTAAGACTAGACTTAAGACTTTCCTCTTTGATAAAGCTTATAGTTAGGGCTGGCTCAGGCTTGCCCTGTACCAGCCCCTAGTTAGGTTGACTTAGGCCTAGTCTGCCGGAGGACCCCCCTATAATACACCAGGCACCTTCTCTCCTTCTCTCTCCTTCTCTCTCTCTCTCTCTCTCTCTCTCTCTCGTATTCTATTACTGCATCTTGCTAACTTGGCCATTCTGGATGTCACTAACTCGGCTTCTTCTCCGGAGCCTTTGTGCTCCACTGTCTCTCAGATTAACTCATATCACAGCGGTGCCTGGACAGCGTGACGTGTGTGGTTGTGCTGCTGCCGTGGTCCTGCCAGATGCCTCCTGCTGCTGCTGCCATCATTAGTCATTTGTCATACTTCTACTGTTATTATACACATATGACTATTGTCACACATGTATACTGCCAGATATTAATACATACTTTCAACATATTGTACCACAGTAGCCAGAACTATAACTATAATATTATTACTTTCAACAATGTTGTTGTAAGCTACTGTCATTACCTGCATCTCTCTCTCTCTCTCTCTCTCTCTCTCTCTCTCTCTCTCTCTGTCTCATTGTGTCATGTGGATTACTGTTAATTTATCATGTTGATCTGTTCTGTACGACATCTATTGCACGTCTGTCCGTCCTGGAAGAGGGATCCCTCCTCAGTTGCTCTTCCTGAGGTTTCTACCGTTTTTTTTCCCCCGTTAAAGGTTTTTTTGGGAGGAGTTAACAAAAAATAACAAAAAAGTCATAGTATAGAATGTCAAAATAACTCGCAAAGAAGTCATAGTATAGTATATCGCAAAAAGTAAGTATAGTATATCGAAATAACAAAAAAGTCATAGTATAGAATGTCGAAATAACTCGCAAAGAAGTCATAGTATAGTATGTCGAAAAAGTCCTAGTATAGTATGTCGAAAAGTCAGCATAGTATGTCGAAATAGCAAAAAAGTCATAGTATGTTGATATAACTCACGAAAAAGTCATAGTGTAGTATGTCAAAATAATACGCAAAAAAGTCATAGTATACTCTGTCGAAAAAGTCATAGCATAGTATGTCAAACTAACTCACAAATAAGTTAGATTATAGTATGTCGAAATAATGCTCAAAAAAGTCACAGTATAGTATGTCGAAATGACTCGCAAAAAAGTCATTGTATAGTATGTCGAAATAATTCGCAAAAATTCACAGTATAGTTTGCCAAAATAACTAGCAAAAAAGTCATAGTATAGTATGTCAAAAAAAAGTCATAGCATGGCGTGTTGAAATAACGCACAAAAAAAGTCATAGTATAGGATGTCGAACTAACCCATAAAAAGTCAACGTAAGGTATGTAAAAAAAAAAAAAAAAGTCATAGTTTTGTATGTCGAAATAAATTGCAAAAAAAGTCACAGTATAGTATGTCGAAATAAATTGGAAAAGAATCAAAGGAAGGTATGTCCAAAAAGTCATAGTATAGTACGTCGAAATAACTCGCAAAAAAGTCATAGTATAGGATGTTGAAATAAATCGCAGAACAGTCATAGTGAAGTATGTCAAATAAAGTCATAGTATAGTATGTTGAAATAACACGCAAAAAAGTCATAGTATAGTGTGTCGAAATAACCCGCAAAAAAAGTCATTGGATGGTATGGTGAAATTACTCACAAAAAAGTCAAAGTATAGTGCGTCGAAATAAATCGCAGAAGGGTCATAGTGTAGTATGTTACAAAAAAGTCATGGTATAGTCTGTCGAAAAAAGTCATAGCATAGTATGTCGAACTAACTCGCAAAAAAGTTACAGTATGTTGAAATAACTTGCAAAAAAAAGTCATAGTATAGTGTGTCGTGATAACTAATTAAAAGTAATAGTATAGTGTGTTGGAATGACTCATAAATAAGTCATAGTATAGTATGTTGTCAAAAATCATGAATACAAGTCACAGTATAGCATGTCAAAAAAAAATCACTAAAAAGTCATGATATACTATGTCGAAATAACTCATAAAAAAAGTCATGGTATAGTATGTCAAAAAAATCATGAAAGTGTCATAGTATAGTATCTATCATGAATCAAAGTCAGTATAGTATGTCGTCAAAAAGAAGAACGACACACGTTAAAGACAAAACACAACAATATGATACAGAACCAAGAGTCCTCAAGGCTGAAAAAGCCACGCTGCATTAAACAGTATTTGCTTCTCTTTTTATCATTGACATCAGAGGCTGTAAACATGTCAAAGGATGTGAAGCAGTGTCTCTACATATCAGGTGTATAAGCTCCACTCAGACATCTGCTGTTTTTCTGATTCTCACATCTATCTGATGCTCCAGCTGCAGCTTCAAAAGCTTGAAAGTCCACTTATTAAAACCTTTCAAAGATGACAGTAAGTAATGTGAAACAGTCAGCTCTTACAGAGATTCATCATCACACTCCTCAGTTTCTTGTTTTTGCTTCAGCTTAATTTCAGCACTCTGGAAAGATGTGGATCCACCTCACAGAGAGCAGCGATCAGAACTGAACAGGCTTCAGTTCCCTTGTTCCGCACCGTGTCGATCACATGTCGTGCTTTGTCTGCTCTGAGTTTTGCTCTGGCCGACTGCATTTCATCATCATTTATAACCTGACGCTCCAGGAGTTTATCCAGAAGCTGGTTCAGATTAGGATCAGACACTCTGTTTACAAACTGTGTCCGAACTGAGAACAGCCTCTGCTCTGCTGGGACACTGTCCTCTGCTGGGACGCTGTCCTCTGCTGGGACACTGTCCTCTGCTGGGACGCTCCTCTGTGGAATTTGCCCTCTTGAACCTGGAAGATAACCGAGGAAAGACATTTGTTTAACTGTAAAGCTTCTTGAGACACACTGAGATTTGTGATATTGAGCTATATAAATAAGATGGACTTGACTTGAAATGTGACTTCAGTCAGTTTAGATGCTGGTGTGGTCCGTACTCCTCAATACCACTAACAAGTGTTTCTGCCCGTGACATGGAGGCCAAGTTTGTTCACTCTGTCTCTTGTTCCCTACGATGTAACACTGGCACTCATGTGTTAGCTCATCCTGAAGCTTCATTAATCTGCCTCACAAACACAGAAAGAAGCTCTGAGTCCCTCTTACTATGAAACTGATAACTGTCCTCAGGAAGGAAGTGAGACGTCAGGGATACATCAACTTCACAGCTTCAATGAGCTGAAATGTTTTTCTTCCCATTCAGAGGTGTAGTGCTGCTGGAGCGCAGCAGAAAGACGCTCTGACACCTTTTTCCTCCAAATAAGGAAACAGAATATTCACAGTTCATATAATCAGGCTGAAATTCAAGCACCTGCAGATTTAATCATCGCTCAGTCATAAGGCACGATTCAACATTTTAAGAACGGCATCACGTGGCATAAAGTGTACAGACTTGATCTCAAGGTTTGTAACCAAGAAACAAGAACACATGAACTGGATCCAAGAAGAAATATTTCACAGGAGCTCCACAGACAGTTCTCTCTGGAAATAGATACTAAGTCCTTCTTTGAACTGTTTTCATGGGGAAATATCTGGTGTTGTGTTCTACTGCCATGTTTCAGTCTACTGAAGCACAAATAAAGACGGCAAGTGTCAATCATGACCCACTGATCAGGGCTCATTTCCACTTCATACTAACATCATCTGTGTTGGGTCTACTTTATTCTTTTCTGTTGTATGTGTATCAGATGGAGTGATGCTGCAGGTGGACGAAGACTTTACCCATCAGATCAACGTCATGCTCCCAGACTCTTGTCTGTCTTCCGTCTTGGACTGTTACAGTCACTTCTGGTGTGTTTGTAGGCAGGCGGATCTCAAACGTTGGGTGATAATTTGGTCCAAACTCCAGGTCGAACTCTGCTTTCTGAAAACCAAAGTGTGAGTATCTCCACGTTATCCAAAGTGTGAAGGTCTGATGAATTGTACCAGCCTGTTACGGCACTAACAAAGACTTGATTTAAAAAGTCCTCACCTTAGGCTGTACTTTAATGGCCTGAGGACAGTGAGCAGTGTAACTTTGATCTTTGATGAGTTTACATGTGGAAGGAGCCTGGATGTTCTTGCAAAGTTGCTGTTGTGGGCTCACCTACAGAGACATTGGAACAGCTTAACATTAAATTAGAGAGTTAATCCTCAGTAGAGCCTAACTGATAAAACAACAGTCCAGCTCTATCACATTAGATTCATTAGGATCAGCCTATTTGTAGATCAGCACAGTGGAGCTGCAACTGACCAATATTTTTATCATCAATTAATCTCTCCGTTTGATTTACAACCTGTCTTAAAATACTGAAAAAGTCATCACCAACTCCTCGACCTACAGATTTCATCCTCAAATGTCCTGTTCTGTTTGACCAACAGTCCAAAACCAAAGACATTCAGTTAACTGTCATATAATACAAAGAAAAACAGGAAATTTGTCTGAGACGTTACAGTCAGAGAAAGTTTGAATTATTCTATTATCAAAACTTGACTGACTTTGTGACACTCAGAGTTTTAGTATAAACTGTTTCAGGGTTCATATGAACATCTGACTGTTGTTTTTAGACTGACTTGAAAAATTGTGAACGTGTCCTATCAGAAAAATCAGCTGACAGCTGTAACATGAAGCTTCACCTCCGTCAGAGGGATGTTTCTTGGCAGGAGAAGCACATTGAGTTTTTGCCTCTGTGTTTCTGGGATTGGTGGTCCGAGGAACAGCAGAACTTGGCCGCTGACTAGTTTTAGGTTGCTCAAAACCCTCGTGACGATATCCCAGACCAGGCCAAAGGCAGAGAGGTGAGGAACAGTGACAACCACATGAGTGTCTGTAATCTCCTGCGACTTGAGGACGCTCATTCCATCGTCAGTGATGTGGACAACAGACAACAGGCCATCAGGGAGCGGAGCTGTGAACACACAGAGTTGTTAAACTTTTGTTTGGCTGATAACAACCTCAGGACAATGTTACTCCTAATTTTAATGTATTCAGTGAGTCTAGTCGTTGTGGAAGATAACTGTTGCCCAGGTTGAGCAACTTATCAAACACAGCTGTCAGTGTTGGTGGATGGGAGCCAAAGAAGGAGGCGGAGAGAGAGGGCAAGAGAAAGAGCAGCATTGCTGGCCGACCCCTTCATGTTCACTAAGCAGCTCCTTGGCCAGAGGAGGACCAGCCGCCATCAGTGATCACCTCAGGTGAACCTACAGCGACACCAGGAGAGACCAACCACCAGGACTTCAGAGATTTATCATTGTTCTAACAAAACTCTCAAACTCATCTTTTACCATCCATAATTTCACAGTGTGGGAGGTGGAGCTGACAGACAGCAGCTTCCTCTGAACACTTGATTTCAAACAGCGGCCCTGCAGCCATCTTGCCAGCTGACTGGAGGACGATCTCATCCCATTGGACAGTGTTGTACAGCAGCTCCGCCTCCTGAGCCATAACAAACACCAGTCCAGTCAAAGCACAGTGGAACACACCTGGACCAGGACACCTGAACCTGTAGGACACAGAAGGACTGATTACAACAAGCTTTCAGTCTGTTGGTCAATGATGTGTTGAGTTGAGCCGTGCAGACGCTCTGTGTTTTTATTCATCTTGTACGTGGTGTTTAACATGATGTCATCTTCCTTTCTGTGAGGTCACAACCTGCGATCCATCCCATCGTCCTACAGACACATCATTGATTCTTTAGGTGATTGATCAGGTGTCCTGACCTCAACCTGAACATTAAACAAAAAACAATCTTGCTGATTCTAAAAAACCTCGGTGGAACAAATTTGGGACATCTGCCAGGCAACACAAACACTAAATCCATCCAGCTTTTGTCCTGGTAAGAATTCAGAAAAACTACAAATGTGATTGTTGCATCACTTAAAAAGTTGGAGACCAAACTGACTTTGTGCACAATAGAGTGAAGCAGCAGCTGCACAAGTATGAAGTGTATGAGTGTTCAAAGTGAACAGTATACACTGAAAGGAGTCGAACTGACAGGTGAAGTGTGTGTGGAGGGGTTTCTGAAGCTGTTGGACCATCTGACTTGCAGTTCTGATGCAGTATACTGATGCTTTAAGCAGGGTTATCATAGTAAACTAAAACTAAAACTAAAATCAGCAGTGAAAATATTTGTAATAAACTGAAACTACATAAGAACTAAAACTAAACTGGAAACTAAAACTAAAACAGTTTGAACTGCTTCAAAAACTAATACATGTAAAATACAAATGAACGTTAATTAATTTCACTTTCAGTTTTTTAGCTCTAATATTTCACCACAACATGGAGACCGCATGAATTTCCATCAACTCTCCTTAAATTGAACCACAGAAATTAAGGTGACTTGACATTCCAGGAGATGGCGCTGTGCCACAACTGCTTCACATCAGACACTAAAGCAGCACAAAGATTTAAAGCCGTTCCTATAGAGTTCTCCAACCATGTATTTTATATGTATGTGTAGTAAACGTCTGAGATGTTATACCTGGCCCTAATAAACAAACAAACACTACTGTAAAACTACAACTGAACTAAAACTGGCAAACACACTCTAAAAACTGATTAAAGGGAAATTAAAAGAGTCAAAACCAAAATAACATTTAACTGAAATCAAACATTAATTAAACCCAGGCTGTGAGCATGAAAGCAACTGAACTGTGCTGAAGAGGTGGGAAAGGGCAATGAAAGGAGGTGAAGTGGAGGCTGAAGTGTAGATGATGAAAGGAGGTTAAGTGGAGGCTGAAGTGTGAGTGATGAAAGGAGGTGAAGTGTAGGTTAAACTGCAAGTGATGAAAGGAGGTGAAGTGTAGGCTGAAGTGTGAGTGATGAAAGGAGGTGAAGTGTAGGTTAAAGTGTAAGTGATGAAAGGAGGTGAAGTGGAGGCTGAAGTGTGAGTGATGAAAGGAGGTGAAGTGGAGGTTAAAGTGTGAGTGATGAAAGGAGGTGAAGTGTAGGTTGAAGTGTAAGTGATGAAAGGAGGTGAAGTGGAGGCTGAAGTGTAGATGATGAAAGGAGGTTAAGTGGAGGCTGAAGTGTGAGTGATGAAAGGAGGTGAAGTGTAGGTTAAACTGCAAGTGATGAAAGGAGGTGAAGTGTAGGCTGAAGTGTGAGTGATGAAAGGAGGTGAAGTGTAGGTTAAAGTGTAAGTGATGAAAGGAGGTGAAGTGGAGGCTGAAGTGTGAGTGATGAAAGGAGGTGAAGTGGAGGTTAAAGTGTGAGTGATGAAAGGAGGTGAAGTGTAGGTTAAAGTGTAAGTGATGAAAGGAGGTGAAGTGGAGGCTGAAGTGTGAGTGATGAAAGGAGGTGAAGTGTAGGTTAAAGTGTAGTGATGAAAGGAGGTGAAGTGGAGGCTGAAGTGTAAGTGATGAAAGGAGGTGACGTGTAGGTTAAAGTGTAAGTGTTGAAGGAGTTGATGAGGTTGAAGTATTGTGCATATTCTGATGTGGTCACCTGTATGAAGTCTTTCCAGACTCTGTCAACAGTTCAGGTGTGAAACTTAACGTGTCCTAAAGTTTAAAAAGGAACAAACAGAGTTCATTAGAACACATTGAGACGGGAGCAGAAACTGGCCACCCAACTCTCCCAGTTATGTACAGGTGACAGGATCCTCACTGCTTCACTTTCTACTCTATGTTAACTCTTTACTATGTATTCATCACTTCACTGCTCTGTGTCAAAATGACTCCATTATTGTTATTATTTAGTGAAATGATCCTGCACAAGTGAAGCCTGCAGGACTCTGTTGGACAGCAGCTGCTGGTTTCATAGATGAGGATGTAGAAATGAGTTTGGAGGAGTTTCTGATGGAAGAGGAGGAGCAGAGAGTGAGAGGAAAAGGAGGATGAAGAAGAGAAGGAATATTAAACCCTGGAGGGGGTGAAACTAAGAAACCCCAGTCTGATCACTGACAAATTAATAAAAATGTTCAAGTGAAAAACTGATATTTGTGTTCAGATCCTCTTCACACACCAGCTGCTGCTGCTGCTGCTGCTGCTTCAATCTCTCTGGATCATCAGGACACAGCTGATCCTCTTCATCCACACTGTCCTCTCTTCTGTCCTCAGACACATCCAGGTTTGTCTTTGACGTGGACGCATCAGCTGGGTGATTAGAGACAATAGCTGGACAGAAGAAGACACACAGCACATGTCAAACTCACTTTTGGACATCCTGGAGACCAAACATTCAGAAACCTGAAACAGCAACGTCCCCAGTTCAAGACGAGCAGAGCCCTTTGTAGCATGTCTCTGTCCCCATGTTTCCTGTTGGTATCTACTGACAAACCCTTCAATAAAGTCCAAATGTAGAACAACATCATGTTTAAGTCAAGACCAAGTCTAAAGGGGGTTGATACCAAGGTAAGACAGAGATTCAAGACAGTGGTGCAACAAGACATCATGTTTCCCAACATGCAAAGCAGAACAGAACAAAGACAAAGACCTGCTGTGGTTACTGGGATTAACCAGCACCATAAAGCACACAGCAGACAATCTTCCAGTTATGCTCCTGCTGTAATAACACTTTCTTTAAGGTATTCCAGTGGGCTTTTACTCACCTCCTTCATGTCTGACAGGTTTAGCATTGTATATCCTGCCATTCGCCCTGAAGGAATAAACACAAATACAGCAGTTATCTTATGAGCAGAGGTCAAATCTTCCTCCTCATCTTCTGGACTCCAGTCAATGTGACAGATGAACCTTTAACAGTGAAGAACTGAGACGTATATACACCAACACATTTCAGATACACTAATGTCAGTGAAGTGACCATTTATAGCAAATATTCACACAGTTAGATCAGTCAGAAAAGGCTCTGCTGTCTGAGGGAGCTCTCAATGAATCTGAGCAGTGACGAGGAGAACCAATCCCCTCTTAATGAACAGACATGAACATTCAATCTGAAATCAACAAGACTAAAAACTTGGTGTGAGCGTATCAGAGTCAGAGCATCAGTGAGAAGTGTCAGGTTATAATGGAGACACTGTATGAATATGACTGGATGTTACTGGTCAGCTGGTAGCCAAGAAGCTGATGGATGAGTCACTGATGCTCAGCCTGAACCAACTCAGAGCTCCACTCTGCTCTCACACCTTCAACTCTTACTGAGCAAAGTATCTCTGGACCTGAACATACTGGATCTCTGATTGGATGCTAACTGTATCGTCCAAAACATCACCTGAGAACAACAGATAGGCTCATCAACACTGACTGACTGCAACATCTACTGACCTCAGAGTCTCCAGTCTACAGTGTGGACTCTCCACAAGATCAGACAGCAGCTTCACTCCTGAATCCTGCAGCTTGTTGTCACTCAGGTCCAGCTCTGTCAGATGGGAGGGGTTGGACTTCAGAGCTGAGGCCAGAGAAACACAGCTGATCTCTGACAAACTGCAGTCCCACAAGCTGAATAAAGAATAAAAGATAAAACTCCATTAATGATCCAATCAGATGTGTTCAGATTTAAATGTGTAGCTCAACATTACTATGTCCTAATCAATGAGCTTTTCCCTAAAATGAGTAGAGTGACTTTGTCATTGTGTTATTGTGGATCATCATAATGTCAGCCTTCTACAGACATCATCCAAATGTCACCACAACATTCATACACCTATTCATGTCAACACTGATTAATAACATGCTGCTGATCATTAGAGGATCAATACTGTATTGATCCTTCAAATCCTTTAACAACTAACAGTGGACATTTTCTACACTTTCTTTAACAAACACAAGTCTTTAAAAACCATAGAGACATTTTGTCCTCAAAGCTCTTTATCCTTGGAATTTATTAAAATTATCATTATAATTAATTCATCATCATTATAATTAATTCATCTGTCTAATTATTTATTTGATTGTAAAGAAACGTACCCCCCCCCCCTTCCTTTTTTCTCTGCACTGTGTCCGATGTATTTCTTGACTTTTATTAGATTATTTTTCACCGACAACTCAGTGTGCTTCCTGTTGTCATTTATCTCTTTTTTTTTTTTAACTTTTTATTTAGTGCTCATTTTCTCAGTTAACAGAACATTCCCTGACAGGATCTCTTAATAAGAAAAAGACAATAAAAAAAATAAACAATATTTCCATATACATCCAAAATTCAAAAAAACTTCCAGTGCACACTAGAGCATAGGATTGACATAAGGTTTATTATCAAAAGTTAAAAACAGAAGGGGCAAAGAACACATTTCACATGTTGCTTCATCAGATTCGCTCTTGATTGTCATCAGGTGTGCGCTTAAATAGACAAGGTGAATGACAGCCTGACAATCAATCAGTCTATGAGATACAAGTCCAAATTTACAAGCTTCCATCATCTGACAAGTGTCAGTTCTCATGATAGGAGACAATATAGATGAAAAAACAGTATGATAATTAAGACCCATTGCAATAATGAGATACAAATACATAAGCTAGATGTACTGTACCAACTCATATATGTATAAAAAAGGAGAGTGTATACAGTATAAATAATCACACTTGTCAGATAATGGAAGTTGTATTACTCTTGATATCTTTTTCATGCTATTTAAGATATTTGTATGTACTTGCCCTTTAATATATCAGCTTGTAAATTTGGACTTGTATCTCATAGACTGATTGATTGTCAGGCTGTCATTCACCTTGTCTATTTAAGCGCACACCTGATGACAATCAAGAGCGAATCTGATGAAGCAACATGTGAAATGTGTTGTTTGCCCCTTCTGTTTTTAACTTTTGATAATAAACCTTCTGTCAATCCTATGCTCTAGTGTGCAGTGGAAGTTTTTTGAATTTCTTTTCTTTTTTTTTTTTGACATTTAATTTTTATTGAGTTTTCATTTAAGGTAATCATACAAATGAAAAGAGACACACCCCAACAAGGAGGGGGAGAAAACAATAAACTAAACAACGTAAAAACAAACATCCTGGGGAGGATCTGGGAGGTCTGTGTTTTGTATATCTGGCATTGTACTTAAGCAAAATGGAATTAAAATGAATTTACTTTTTTTTTTTTAATTCACACATCATCCAGGAAGTACAACACAATACATGGTGTATACAACAAGTATTTATACACAGTCGGATGTGTGAAAAGGGTCAGCCCAAGGAAGCTATTTAAAGCTTTTAATAGGGGGCCCGGTAATATTCACAAACACTCTTTGCATAGACATATTATACAAAGTCAGGCCTAATAGTTGACACATGAGCAAGCCATTTGAACCAAAGATATCTACTTGATTTCTTAGTTTGAATGCAATGCTTTCCATTGTGTATATGTTATAAACTATATCAATCCACTCATTCATAGTTGGCACTTCCGTTTTCAGCCACTTTGTAGTCAAGGCTTTTTTACAAGTAACCAATAACACTCGAATCAGATAGTTATCTGGCTTTGCCCAGCGAAGCTCTTCTAGATCACCAAGGTACATGGCTTTGAAATTGAGTTTGACCTTCTTCTTAAAGGCTGCTTCCAGGACACCGTGGACAGCTCGCCAAAATGGAGCCACAGCGGGGCAATTCCAAAAAATATGGAAGCGGTTAGCTACTACATTGCCACATGATCTCCAGCAAGCTGTCTGATTAGAATACCCAGTCTTTTGCGCTGGAGTAGAGAAAAAACAAGACATGTTCTTCCAACTAAATTCTCTCCAAAAGAGCAAACTTGTCGTTCGCCATTGCTGTTTGCAGATCCTGTTCCATTCTTCTTGTGTTATTGTAATATTGCCCTCTGCTTCCCATCTTGCTTTGACAGCCAAAGTGTTGTCTACTTTAAGATTTTGTAAAGCTACATATAATTTAGATATTATTTTTTGATATTTGGCATCTCTATAGGCCTTTTGAAAAATGTCAAGTATTTCATGACCCATTTGAATTTGGTTATCCTTTAAAAATTTCTTTCCAATAAAGTCTGCGATTTGTAGATATCTAAAATGGTCCTGATTTTGAAACTTTAAGTTGTCTTTTAGGTCCTGGAAGCTTGAAACCTCGTCCTGATTTAGAAGTGTACAATAGGCAGTAAGCCTATTTTCTGTCCAGCATTTGAATCTGGTATCATATGTGCCCGGTCTAAAGACTGGGTTGTAAGCAAACCATTTAAAAATTTCAACCCTGCCTTTCGATTGGTGCCTGCTTATTATACTATTCCATGTTTTTAAAGCACTCGTTATCCAGGGATTATTGGGATCTATAAGATGGTTGGCTGCTAATGAAGGCTCTCTGACTAACATATTGATTGGTATTCCTCTGCCCATTGAAGTTTCTATTTCTTTCCATCTTGAGCTATAGCTGGGTTTACACCACCCGATTAATGGTCGAATTTGAGCTGCTCTATAATAGTCCTTTAAACATGGGAGAGCTAACCCTCCCCTCTCCCTTGCTAATTGCAAACTTTTAAATTTTACTCTAGGTTTCTTCCCTGCCCAAACAAATCTGGAGATGACTTTATCCCATTCCTGAAAATACTGCTCTGGCTTTCCAGTAGGTACTGATTGAAATAAGTATAAAAATCTTGGTAAGATATTCATCTTTACTACCTCTATGCGAGAACTAATACTTAAATAAGGAATTAAATTCCAGCGATTAACATCTGCTATAATTTCCTTTTTGAGGGGGCTGTAGTTGATTTATTCTAATTTGGATATGTCTGTAGGCAAGTCAATTCCCAAATATTTTACAATTTTCTTAAATTGGGGGGTTGTAGCCCATCTTAAAAATCTGTGTTTTTTGCTCATTCAGTTTATAGCCCGAATATGATCCAAATTCAGTGAGTACTGACATCAACTCAGGAAGAGATTCTGTTGGACTGGAAAGATATACAATAATATCGTCTGAAAAACGGGCAAATTTTTGTTCCCCCGCTGCCATTTCTATGTCTTTTATATTCTTGTTCTGTCTGATCCATTGCGCCAGTGGTTCTATAAAAAATGCAAATAAAAGAGGACTCAATGGGCATCCTTGTCTTGTGGATCTCTCTAATGCAAAGGAATCTGTGAGCTTGCCATTAATTTTCAGTCTGGCTGATGGTTGATTGTATAAAGCTTCTATTGTCTTAATAATACCCTCATTAAACCCTAGTTTTTCCATGACTTTAAATAAAAATTTCCATCTAACCGAATCAAAAGCCTTTTCAGCATCTAAACTTATCAACATGGCCTGCAGTTTCTATTCTTTTATATGTATAATTATTTGTAAAGATCTTCTAATATTGTCATGGGTCTGACGTGTCACCACAAATCCTGTTTGGTCCATATTAATTATTTGGGGTAAAATATTTTCAAGTCTTTTAGCAATTATTGAAGTCAACAATTTATAATCCAGATTAAGTATACTAATTGGCCTATAATTTGCACAATCTAATTTATCTTTTCCTTCTTTCAGTATGACTGAAATAATCGCTTCTTTCCAAGAGGCTGGGGTTTCTCCTTTTGTCAAAACCCAGTTAAATGTGTTTAATAGAACTGGCGTCACAACCTCTTTCAGACTCTTGTAGAACTCGGAGGTGAATCCATCTGGGCCCGGGGACTTATTAATTTTCAATCTGGACATAGCTGAATGTATTTCTATTTTCGTTATTTGTGACATTAATAATTTGTTTTGATCTTCTGTAAGGACCGGCAAATTCAGTGATTCAAGCAGTGACTCAATTTTTTTATCATTTTAAACCTGAGGTTGTGAATATAATTTTTCATAGTACTCCTTAAAACTGTTTTTTATTTCCTTCATTTGGTGATGGATATTGTTTGTTTTTGGGTCTCTTATTTTAAATATTGTGTTGTCGGCCTGCTGTTTTCGTAATTTATAGGCCAATATTTTTGTGTATTTACTACCTCCTTCATAATATTTTTGTTTGGTGTATAGTAGTTTCCTTTGAATTTCTTGTGCATATATTTCTTCAATCTGGTTCCTTTTTTTTTTACATTTCCACTTTTGTTTTAGGATCCATTGTATTCTTGTGCTCAGATTCTATTTTTTTCAATTCAGTTTGAAGAGTGATAAGTTTTTCTGCCCTTTGTTTTTTAAGGAAAGATGTTACTGCGATCACCTTCCCCCTCAGTACTGCTTCATATGCATTCCAGAGCACTGGTGGAGACACCTGTCATTATGTTCTAGATAGTCTGATACTGGGGTGAAAAGAAAGTGAAGTCTTTAACTGGTGGGTTTAGGAATCTCCAAACATCGATCAGTCCTATTTCTGAAATTATTGAATTTATTCTCTTTGTTGTTTTTTTGGATTGTGATATTCTTGTTCCTGATGAGTCCAGATGTGGGTTTAAAACAAAGTTAAAATCCCCCCCACATACAAGTGTCCCTTGTGCTTCTGTTGCAATCCTATCCAGAATTTGTACATAAAAATCAGGCTCTGAACCTGGGGGGATATATACGTTATAAAAGGTGAACAAGTTTCCATCCACTTTTCCCTTTATTAACACAAATCTGCCTTCTCTATCCTTCGTTGAAGCTATATGTTCATATATAACTCCTCCTGAGATCATTATAGCTACCCCTCGTGTGTTTTAATCCGTTTGAAGAAAAAAAATACATGTTTAAATCCTTGTCTTTTTAGTTTTTCATGCTCACCCCCTGTCATATGGGTTTCCTGCAGGAATGCGATATCTATATTCTCTCTTTTTAATTTAGTGAATATTTTATTTCTTTTGGCTGGACTCAAGAGCCTGTTGACATTTAGAGAAATTACCTTAACCATGTGACCACACTCAACATTTTTGTTTTCAATGCCATAATATATGGAGTAAGAACCTGAACAATGATATATGTCATACCATGAACTGAACAAAAACAGATCTCCCCAGTTTTGAACAGAAAACAAAAATACAAACTCAAGAACACAGAGACTTCGCAGGAAAAGGGGACATCAGCCCCTTTACAGTCCCTGCTGGCGGGTAGAGGGATATTGCCCTCCTGTGTGGTTGGGGCCCTCCCAAGTGGTGGAATGACTGACCTGTGTGAACACTCCATATCCCCTAGATTAGTCCAACTACTTCAATACTACTCAGTTCAATCGGTGATTTAAAATGTTTAAGAACAAAAGAGAGGGGAGAGTAACTAAAAGTTACCGCCTTTTACCCAGTCACTGCTCCATGTCATCTCCGTTCTTCTGGTGTTGAGGCGCTCTCCTGAACTCTTGGAATTTCTCTCCCACTTGTGTCTCCAAGTGTTCTTGTTGCCATGGAAACGCCCTCCGTATGCTGTCCTCTACGCTCAGGTTCGAGTCTTCTCTTATAGACACCAGGATGCCCCACGACCTCAGCTCCCTTGCAGCCTCCTGTGCGTCCTCGTAGGTCCGGGTCCCGTCACTCCAGTGGATTCGCATCCTCGTAAACGGCGTTTGGAAACGAATACCCTTCTCTTTAAGGGCCTTTTTAATTTCCCTGTAGGCTCTACGCTTCTCCATCACTTCGTAGGCGTAGTCGTGGTCAAAGAAAATCTGTTTGTTGTTTATGTGAATTTTCTTCTTCCACGCCAGCTTCAGGATTGTCTCTTTCACATCAAACTGCAGGAAATTTATTACGATGGATCTTGGATTAGCGTTGGGTCCCGGCTTCCGTGTCAAGGCTCTGTGAGCGCATTGAATTTGCAAAGATGTGCCATTGGGTAAGGGGAGCTCCGTAGTCAACAAGTTTTCCACAAACTTGATCATCAAGTTGCCCTCGGAGTCCTCAGGTATGCCATAAACACGGATGTTATTTCTTCTAGATCTACTCTCTAAGTCCATTACTTTTTCCTGGAGCTTGCGTTGTTCTTTAAGCAGACAGAGCAGAACCTCTTTAGTTACCATCCCGCTATCCTCCATATCCGAGATGCGCTGCTCTGCTTTGGTGACAGCTTGGCCTTGATCATGGAGGGCTGTGCCCACCTCCGTTAGCTTCTGATTCAGCTCGAGCTTAAATGTATCAAACTCTTCCTTCAAGTCCTTTCTTAGGTCGCACTCGAGCTCGGAGATCGCCGTATTTCTTTCTTATTTGAAGTTGTGAATGTCTTTGGAGATTTCACGGAGCAGCCCTAGCTCCTATATTCAATATATTCTATGTTCAATATTAAAATATATGTTTTTAAGACCGATTGAGTCAGAGCAACGATCTATGCGACCATCACACACATGGCATCACCCAGAAGTCCCTGTTTTTTTAATTTTTGACTGTGATTTATCCTGCACCAGCTGGCACCTAGAAGAAGCACTTAGTTGCTGTGTACGGGACTTACAAACTTTTTATTTCCATATACATATATACATTCACACACACCACAGCAGGTTCAGTTACACAGGAACACAAGAATGGCATTTTTTAATGATGCACCATTATAATTATATATATAATTATAATTATATTTTTGTACGACATCTATTGCACGTCTGTCCGTCCTGGAAGAGGGATCCCTCCTCAGTTGCTCTTCCTGAGGTTTCTACCGTTTTTTTTTCCCCCGTTAAAGGGTTTTTTGGGGAGTTTTTCCTGATCAGCTGTGAGGGTCATAAGGACAGAGGGATGTCGTATGCTGTAAAGCCCTGTGAGGCAAATTGTGATTTGTGATATTGGGCTTTATAAATAAAATTGATTGATTGATTGATTGATAATACCGTCATTTACCACAACCTGAATCTATTCAATTAGATTACCAAATATAGCGTGACTTGAGTCCACCTTTGTTTAAAAGTGTCCATTTTCAGTTGCAGCCTTGCTGTCATACGTTCCAGCATGTAAACAACTTCAAGTCTCTGTGTTCACTGGGTTATAGTTAGTGGTTTTGTGTCTTTGTCATTTATCTTTTGTTGTATTTTTCCTGTATTTTTTCAGTTTAGCCCTGCTGTTTTTCTCCTGAAGTTGAGGGGAGGTCTGTTTGTATAAGCCTGTGGCTTCTTGACCTCTGTTGATACATTTCTTAATTATTTCTTTTTTACTATTTAGATTTAAAACAGTTTAACGTCTGTGCAAATATAAAAATAAAATTAAATAAACTCATGAAAGAATTGAGGTCCTCACAGAGACTAAACTCCTAACCTTGAGGACCAAACGGGAGCAGGAGCTGGAATGTACTTTTGAAGACAGTAGATGTGAATCAATATGTGAGGAAGCACTATCCTTCTCATAGAACAGCTGCCATAAGCTTTTACAGTTCAACATTATCCACAGAACCTATTTGACCCCACAAAGACTCCGTAGGATCAATGAATCCATTTCACATCTTTGCCCTCCATGTAAAACAGAGACAGGTAACCTTATTCACATCTTCTGGAAATGTCATAAATTCAGACTTTATTGGGGATCAATATTGGAGATTCTTAAAGAGATGATTGGCTTTGAGATCTCCTGTTCACCTAAACTAGCCTGACTAGGCAACATATCTGATATCCCTCTCTCCAAAAGAAACAAGCTTCACTTGATCAAACTGGCCATGATGGCTGCTAATAAATGTATTGCTGTATGATGGAAAAGTGCAGATCCTCCCCCTGTCTCCATGTGGCTCAAAGAAATGTTTTCGTACATGACATCAGAAAAAATCATGTTCAATCTCAAAAGAAAACCACATGTCTCTGGTAAATGCTGCTCTGCTTTTAGGAGCTACATGGGAAATATTTCACAGTCTGTTGTGGGTTGATGACCACATATGTTTGACTAATGCACACGTGCATCTGTGTAGACATGTGGAGTTGAATCTCTGTGTACTAATGTGTGTAAATGTTGTGTTTATTTCACACACAGTTGGTCCTGTGTGATTATTACTTTATTTGATTCTATTCTATTGTTTAATCTTTGATATTCCACTTCTGTGTTTTCTCCTGTAAACTGCTGTGTTTGACAAAGATTCAATAAATCAACTGTTAATTAAAGAAACACAAGTCTTTGTGACTGCAGACTACATTTATACAAGAAACATGAAAATATGAACAAAAGTTCATTCACAACTTTATAGATGGAAGTTATGTTTGTACATAAATTAGGTTCAATTGTTAAACATGTAAGATCTACAACAGTAACATAGAGTCAGTGAACTGACCTCAGAGTCTTCAGTCTACAGTGTGGACTCTCCAGAAAATCACACAGCAGCTTCACTCCTGAATCCTGCAGCTTGTTTCTACCCAGGTCCAGCTCTGTCAGATGGGAGGGGTTGGACTTCAGAGCTGAGGCCAAAGAAACACAGCTGATTTCTGTCAAACTGCAACCACTCAATCTGAATGAAGAATAAAAAAAGTAAGTTTAGAAGACAATGTTCCTGCTTGAAATCATTCAGTGTTTAATAATGTGTTCAGAGCTGAGGCCAGCCTCTTCTCACCAAATTCCCCAAATTAGAACGTCGGTAGATACTACGTTAGACTCCAAAAAGATTAATGATGAATTTAAAAACTATTACGCTTCATTATATACATCTGAAACTAATTTGGTTATGCAAGACTTTGACAATTTTTTCGCTACACTTGAAATTCCTCTGGTTCACCCTGACATGGTTGAAAAATTGGAGCTGCCAATAACTACTAACGAACTCTTTGTAGCTATTGCATCTATACAAGGTGGCAAATGCCCAGGGCCGGACGGTTATCCAATAGAGTTTTATAGAAAATTTCAACACAAATTAGCCCCCATTTTGTTAGATATGCTCAATGAATCACTTATATCTCTCAGTTTACCCTCAACACTTAATCAAGCTTCTATCTCTCTTATACTTAAAAAGAATAAAGAGTGGTAGAAAATGTTTAAAAAAAATGTTGGTGTACTAAACATGATAACTGTTTTTCTAAAAACATGTATCTTTCCATCATCCTAAGTACAGAATATTTTACAGAGGTGCCTCTATACATTTAGCCAACTGAGTATGATGGCCTTACAGCCTGATGTTGATTTCTTTTGTGCTGTGTATAGTGTTATCTTTTTCTGTGGTGTATTGTCATGGACTTATTGGTCATGTGACCTGTGTGGAGCTTTAAAAATGGCGTCCTCAGCTGTATTTTTCAGTCTGAAGAAGGGCACCTGTGGCCCGAAACGTCACTCCATGATGATGGAATAAATGGACCTAAAAGGGAGCTGAAGTGTGCGGACTTTTCTTTATTTGTTTAGTTTAATTCTTTTAGTCCAGCACCTTCTTTGTTGTTTGGATGTGCGCGCCTGCTCTTTTTATATTTTTTTATATTCAATCTCAAAAAAACCCCACATCTCTCTGATAAATGCTGCTCTGCTTTTAGGAGCTACATGGGAAATATTTCACAGTCTGTTGTGGGTTGATGACCACGTATGTTTGACTAATGCACACGTGCATCTGAGTAGACATGTGGAGTTGAACCTCTGTGTACTAATGTGTATAAATATTGTGTTTATTTCACACACAGTTGGTCCTGTGTGATTATTACTTTATTTGATTCTATTCTATTGTTTAATCTTTGATATTCCACTTCTGTGTTTTCTCCTGTAAACTGCTGTGTTTGACAAAGATTCAATAAATCAACTTTTAATTAAAGAAACACAAGTCTTTGTGACTGCAGACTACATTTATACAAGAAACATGAAAATATGAACAAAAGTTCATTCACAACTTTATGGACAGAAGTTATGTTTGTACATAAATTAGGTTCAATTGTTAAACATGTAAGATCTACAACAGTAACAGAGAGTCAGTGAACTGACCTCAGAGTCTTCAGTCTACAGTGTGGACTCTCCAGAAAATCACACAGCAGCTTCACTCCTGAATCCTGCAGGTTCCTGTTGAAGCTCAGGTCCAGCTCTGTCAGATGGGAGGGGTTGGACTTCAGAGCTGAGGCCAGAGAAACACAGCTGATCTCTGACAAACTGCAGCCCCACAATCTGAATGGAGGATAAAAGATGTAAGTTTAGAAGACAATGTTCCTGCTTGAAATCATTCAGTGTTTAATAATGTGTTCAGAGCTGAAGAAGGTTTAGAATGTAGGTTTAGAATGAAGTTTAGAAAATGGAAACTCCAAACAGCTGAACTCAACAGGATGCAGCTTAAAAACTGTGAAATACAAAAAGTGAAAAAGAGCTCTCATTAATATTAATGACAATGTGCTGCTACTTCAATAAAGATGCAGTGACTTTGGAGAGAATGATTCAGTGTAGGATTTGATTTGTTATATTAAGGTTTTAAATCTGCTGCATTGACATGAATTAGAGGTGTTTATTAAATGTAATACATTTACAATAATTACACACAGTAAGAAGTGATTTGATTGAATGAAATGTGGGATTTTGACAGGTTAAACAGGATCAAGTCATTAAAGGCCAGTTTATTGTGATATATGAAGGAAGTGTAGGTTGTCTTCACTAACATCCTGATGTTTCAAACTTTACTGGACTTTATGATCAAAAGATCTCTGCAGAAACTCCATGTTTCACTTCTCAAAGATAAAAGATGATTTTTAAATAGAGTTTGATTTGTTAGAGAACAGAAACTTTATAAAACTACATACAGTTTGTTGTTGCTCTGAATCACAAACACTATGACTGCTCTCACCTGACATCTTTTTGTCATCATTACAGCAGAGAGTCTTTTTCTTCTGCAGCTTCTTTCTAAAGTCCTCAAACAGACCTTGGATGGTTCTTTGTTGGGACGTTTGGGCCTGTGTTAGGCTGCTGTTTATTACTCTGAGCTCTGCTTTAATGCACACCACACCACAGCAGCTGTAGCAGCCATATCAGCTTCTGACATCATCAGCATCACCACACTTCATAACTTCACCTATATTGAGCTTTGCATTCATGTCTTTCTTGTCTTTCTCTAACCTGTCGCTCTCCCTCTCTGTTTACACAGAAGCTCAAAGTGTCTGCAGCCTGTTTTTATCTGCTGTCATCAGATCTTCAACAACCTCATTCATATCCCTCACACACTCTACAGCCTCATCAGTACTGACATCATCTTCACTCACTGATGGACCAGAAGCTGAAAAACTGAATATTTGGTATTTTGGGAGATGAAAAGTTTGACAGGACAGACATTCAAGCAAAATCCCCAAAATATATGAACCAAAAATATAAAGCTTCAGTCAGAGAGTTGTGTTGAATATATACAAAAAACATCATAAGCTACAGTCAGTGAACTGACCTCAGAGCCTCCAGTCTACAGTGTGGACTCTCCAGTCCAGCAGACAGCAGCTTCACTCCTGAATCCCTCAGCTCCCTGTTGTCACTCAGGTCCAGCTCTGTCAGATGGGAGGGGTTGGACTTCAGAGCTGAGGCCACGACTTCACAGTGAGTCTCTGAGAGTCCACAGCCAGAAAGTCTGTCATGACACATTGATTACAGAATATGTTATTATGAAAGAGGACACTTTATATTGACTTCATGTATTTGATGATGAAACAGTTTGACAGATTGTGTTTTGATGAACATTTGCTCTTCACATCAGTGGTTCAGCTGATCTTATCTCACTGTGTTTGACAGGAAACAATAATTCTCATCACTCTCTCTCAAACCTGCAGACTTTAATCTGTGTGTTGCTTTAATGTTGCAGATGAAGGGAGAGATAATGGAGTTACATCCAGGCTTCCATAATGTCTGTCAGTGTGATCTGATCCCATGTCTGTCTCCACAAAGTTCGCATGACACCATCTTGATTAGAAAACCATGTTTTAAACTCAGTGAACAATTACAGTTGAAAAGACGATCTCTCTTTGTTAGCTAGCTGGTGCTGGCTAATGCTAATGTTAAACTTTACATAGATGTTGTTGTGTAACTGACGTTACTGATCAGTTCTCTGATCTGATGACTTTCTACACTTGTGCTGCCAAATCACTGTTATAACATTCAACATTATCACATAAGTGTCACTTGTGGCCACAGTGGCTGATTCACTGACATATTCTATTCAATTAATCACAATAATAACAATAATAATGATGAAAATAACAAGTAAACAACACTTTTCAAAAACAAGGTCACAAAGTGCTTTAAAGACAGAAAACAGAATAAACACATTTGAAATAGTTTTTAATAATAATCATAATAAAAAGAACATGAATAATTCAAACTAATTAAAGCCAATTAATGAAGATTAGTCTGATGTTATTTAAACAATGTAAAGTCAAACCATTAATCTGAGCTGCATTTCTGCCGTGTGATATCCCCTAACATCCTCCATGTTCACTATGAAATGGCTCCAAAACCATCACCAGAATAATTAAATGCACAAAAGTAATTCTCTAGACCTTCAGAAATCTCCTCTGGAAAATGATACAGATCTTATTTTATACTCTTCAAATAATCAGGTATCACCTGTATGTGTGATGATATCAGACACCTTGCAGAAGCTACTCAGGTAATAATAACTTTACTGCATTCACTGATAACTGTAAAACACTGCTATATGTTGTGATGAAACCTCCAACACCACCTCTAAAGACCTTCATTAGTTTTATCAGGTTTGCACGTCGCCTCCATCACCCAAATAGGGATGGGTACCGAAACCCAGTATTAAACGGGCCAGGGCTGGAATTATTAAAGACCGTACTATTGATAAGCTCTGATGTTAACAGGTCTGCTTTTGGTGTTGGAGAAATTCACAAGATATATTTCTTGTTCATTTAGGTCACATAAACGTTATCTTGTACCGTCTTTATCTCACCAACTCTGTTCCTCATTTGCAATAAGATTAAGACGTTCGTCACTGATGCATTTTTACTATTAAATCCAGAGGAGAGCTCTCTGTGTCGGCACACACACACACACACACACACACACACACACACACACACACACACACACAGGGCAGAAACACAAGCAATCTTTGGGAACATCTAGTGAAAGTTCATCAGTTAAAACCTTGATGATAGCCATCCCTACACTCAAAGGAAGAGAAATAAGACAAAACTGACAAATGTAACAACTATTAGAAATAAATAGAATAACTGTAGTTATTAACTGCATTCTAATTAACTGTCAGTAACTTGACAGCTAGAAACACAACCAACTGAAACATCAACATTTGAAACAGTTCAGGAACATCTGTGAAGAACTGAACTACTAATCTACACTGATTTATAATGTTAATCACATCTGGACTTACTGAGCCTTTCTGCAGTTCCTCACAGCTGGAATCAGTCTGCGTCGTCCCTCCCATGATGTGTTGTACTTCATCAGGTCCAACTCATCCAGAACCTCCTCTGACATCTGCAGCATGTAGGCCAGAGCTGAGCAGTGGATCTCAGAGAGTTCCTTCGCTGATCTGTTCTCTGACTTCAGGAACTCTTGGATCTCCTGATGAACTGAGAGGTCGTTCATCTCCGTCAGACAGTGGAAGATGTTGATGCTTCTGTCAGGAGAGATCTCATCATTGTTCATCTTCTTCAGGTTGTTGATGGATCTCTGGATGATTTCTGGACTGTTGTCTGTCCGACCCAGCAGACCTCCTAACAGTCTGCGGTTGGACTCCAGAGAGAGGCCATGAAGGAAGCGAACAAACAGGTCCAGGTGACCATTTTCACTCTCCAGGGATTTCTCCATGGCTCTGCTCAGGAACTCATCCAGAGATGGGTAATGGTCTTCACTCTTTCCAAAAAACTTAGAAATCTTCTTGAGGAAAGACTTTGGCTTTGAGTCCCTTTGACTGAAGTCTGTACCCAGGAAGTCATCCAGTACCTCTGTCTTCCTGTTGGTGTAACAGTGGAACATGTAGACTGCAGCCAGAAACTCCTGAACGCTCAGATGAACAAAGCAGTAGACTGTTTTCTGGAAGATCACACACTCTCTTCTGAAGATCTCTGTACAAACTCCTGAGTACACCGAGGCCTCTGTGACATCAAGACCACAGCGCTCCAGGTCCTCTTGGTAGAACATGATGTTTCCTTTCTCCAGCTGTTCAAACGCCAGCCTCCCCAGCTTCAGAAGAACGTCCCTGTCAGCCTCCGTCAGCTCCTGTGGACTCGTCTCATGTTCTTCAACATACTTGTGCTTCTTCCTCTTTGTCTGAACCAGCAGGAAGTGTGAGTACAGGTCAGTCAGGGTCTTGGGCAGCTCTCCTCTCTGCTCTGTAGTCAACATGTGATCCAGAACTGTAGCAGTGATCCAGCAGAAGACTGGGATTAGACACATGATGTGGAGACTCCTGGATGTCTTGATGTGTGAGATGATTCTGCTGGACCGCTCTTCATCACTGACTCTCCTCCTGAAGTACTCGTCCTTCTGGGCGTCAGTGAAGCCTCGTACTTCTGTTACCCTGTCAACACGTGCAGGAGGGATCTGATTGGCTGCTGCAGGTCGGGAAGTTATCCAGACCAGAGCCGAGGGAAGCAGATTCCCCTGGATGAGGTTTGTCAACAGCACGTTGACTGATGACTTCTGTGTGACATCAGACACGACCTCATTGTTGTGGAAATCCAATGACAGTCTGCTTTCATCCAGGCCGTCAAAGATGAACAGAACTTTCCAGACAGCGAGCTCCTCTGCTGTGACCTTCTGTAATGTTGGATGGAAAACATGGAGCAGCTTGAGAAGACTGTACTGCTCATCTCTGATCAAGTTCAGCTCCCTGAACGAAAGCAGAATCACCAGACTGACATCTTGGTTTTCCAAACCCTCGGCCCAGTCCAGAGTGAACTTCAGCACTGAGAAGGTTTTTCCAACGCCAGCGACGCCGTTGGTCAGAACCACTCTGATGTGTCCCTGTTGGTCAGGTAAGGCTTTAAAGATGTGCTGACACTTGATTGGAGTGTCATGGAGGGTCTTCTTCTTGGAAGCTGTCTCCAGCTGCCTCACCTCATGTTGGGTATTAACCTCTTCACTCTGTCCCTCTGTGATGTAGAGCTCAGTGTAGATCCTGTTGAGGAGGGTTCCACTTCCTGTTTCATCACTTCCTTCAGTCACACGTTCACATCTCCTCTTCAGACTGATCTTATGTTCATCTAAAACCTCCTGCAGACCAGCGTCCACTGGAAGACAACAACGAGGCCTCATTATAAATAGTCTTAGTTACATATCATTAAAAAAGGAATGAAAATGGAGGCTGAGATTTTTTTAAATGTAACGACTGTTACAACACAAGAAGAATCTTGTTTTCAGACATGAAGACATCAGCAGACAGATGGACAGTCTTACTTTGTACAGTGCTGGTCTGACTGGCTGTCTGCAGTCCAGCTCTTGTTCTGGATCTTTGTCCACACTGGGGACAGGAGGAGTCTCCTGATGAAGCAGACTGGTCCCAGTATGAGGTGATGCACTGTCTGCAGAACCAGTGTCCACAGCTGGTAGAGACTGGATCCTTCAGGACGTCCTGACTCAAAGCACAGCAGGACAGCTGCTCCTCCACACAAACATCACTCTTCTTCCTCTTCCTGTGGACACAAAGACATGTCTTTTTAAATACAAATCTTTCATGGGTTATTGCAGCAGAACATTTTACCATCACTGTCTGGATGATGAGATAGCAGACAGCTGCCACAATACTCAGGGCCCCATTTTAATCATGGAGGTGCAACAACCAGCACAAACTGGAAGGTGTTGGTCTCACAGAGTCCACCTGCTGTTTTGCTTCATGAACTGTATTCAAACTGAATCTGGACCAGTGGTGACTATACCTCAGGAAATTCATCAAGTCTTTGGATGAACTGAAATTTTGGATGATCCAGCTCCAGAAGATCAAGTTCAAAAAGCCTTGAAATGAATGAAATCAGGAAAGGCTCCTGGGTCAGATGGTTGTTCTGTTGAATATGAGGTAGAAGAACTATGTTGACATACTGGCACCTACTTTAATACAGGTTTATTCAGAGCTCATGGAAACAGGTCAGTTTCCTCCTACACTCAATCAAGCAGTAATTTCAGTTATCCTCAACACAAGAAAGGACCTGCTTGACCCAACCAGCTGCAGGCCTGTAAGTCTGACAGGTGCTGATCACATGATATTAATGAAGATATTGGCTGTGTGCCTGGAGGACATTCTGCTCAACGATATACAACCACATCAGGTTGGATGTATAAGTGGGAGCTCGTCCTCTGATAACCTCAGATGATTGCTTCACTTGATGTGGTTAAATGAAGACTTTTGATCAGGTGGAGTTACGTCCTCTGGACTCTTTGGGATTCTGTGCTCATTCCAGTGGTGATAAGTATTCATTGACGTCCTTTTATTTCACGACTGTAACAACAAGGTAAATGGAAAAATATCGACAACAAAAGTTACGGCAGAATTTGCAGACAAATTACCGCACACTTTCTAACTTGTGAAAGAAAGAAATGTATTGAGACGTTTCAGTACGAGACCTTCATCAGGCCAACAGTGGCAGTTCCTCTGCACATTGTGTCCTACTCGTCTCTCTCCTACACTCCTGGTTTCAAACAGATGTGCAAAGTGTCCCTGTGTTCTGAACAAACACTACAGCGGTCATTACACCCTGACCAGTAAAGACGAGATTAAATAGTTGGATCTGTTCAGACGGAGAACCAAGGTTAGATCTCAGGAGCCATCACAAAGCACTGGTTGTTTCCTTTTGAACCAATGTGTTAGCGATTAGTTTGCCTTGCTACGTTAGCATTTTGGTACATTTAACATCTACTCCTCAAAGATGATTTATGATTTCCTACAACTCGTAAACAGACACCAACACATTCCGTATTAATTTTATCTCTAAGTACTGCTGCTATTGTTGTTGTTATTATTATTTTAATTGGAAGGGTTTTTTTGTTTTTGTTTTGTTTCGTCTTTCATTCTATGTGATTTTATGTGTGGACCCCAGGAAGATTAGCGGCTGGTAATGGGGATCAAAATAAAATAAACAAATCTCATCATTGTTCATCTCCTTCAGGTTGTTGATGGCTCTCTGGATGATTTCTGGACTGTTGTCTGTCCGACCCCGCAGACCTCCTAACAGTCTGCGGTTGGACTCCAGAGAGAGGCCATGAAGGAAGCGAACAAACAGGTCCAGGTGACCATTTTCACTCTCCAGGGATTTCTCCATGGCTCTGCTCAGGAACTCATCCAGAGATGGGTAATGGTCTTCACCATATTCATAGTAATGGTCATCACCATCGTACCATTTTGGTACATTTAACATCTACTCCTCAAAGATGATTTATGATTTCCTACAACTCGTAAACAGACACCAACACATTCCGTATTAATTTTATCTCCATGTAAAGTGAATTAACGTGATGTTTCCCAGCTAACGCTGCACTCCTCTGCCTTAATGACACAGTTTCATCATTTTTATAACTGCTGATTTATTAAATCTGAGTCCTACTGAGTGAAACCTGACGCTGAATTCAGCAGCAGACGTCAGTAATATCAGTCATATAAGAGGTAGCAATATAAATAACTATAGCCATTCATGATGGTGAGTCAGTGACACATTGTCAGCCTCGATGAATAAACACGTCGTTCAAGGTCTGCTCACTTGTCACTGGAATGTTTACAGCAACGTCCGTCACAGTGTCATGAACCTGTCTGAGAAAGTTATGACTGACATTAGATTGAAATTAAAACTGAACTCCACGGACTAAATCTTGACTGAAACAAAACAAAAAGATTAAAATGTGAAATTTTAAAAATCCAATTGTAAGGGCTCATTTATGCTCCCTTTACGTATTGTTGGGAATAGAATGATTTTATGTGTTTTACTATCAGTTGTGTTTCACAACTGATAGTAAAACACATAAAATCAGTTGTGTTTCACAATATAAGTTTTAGATATGTGAACAATGAGAATACTGAGATGATTTCAGCTGATCTGAATGTGTTTGCTTTGCAGAAGTGGAGAAGTACAGGAGAGGAAGAGACATGAAGTCTGAGGAGCACATACTGCAATGCTTAGATAATTAGTTTCATATATGGTAGTAAGAAGAGAAAGTGATGTACAGATAGTAAGGTACAGCACGTGTAGGGAGTTGTGTTGTTCTCTTGTCTTTCAAAACAGGAACCACGCCCCCACCGCCAGCGGGAAGGAGTCAGATTAACACGAGGCAGGGGCGTGGTGTGGTGAAGGAGGAAGTGGAACTGCCAATGAGAAGAGGACAACGCCTTGCGTGCACAATGACACTCTGTTACGCTCAAATATACTGGGTCAGGGAAAGGACAGGAGGTCAGACTTCGTGAACTGACACACCTTTGTTGTTCGTCAGGGACGTGAAGTTGAGACCCAGAGCTCTGTAATTTTATTCCTTTACTGCTTAATAAACTACATTAACTGAGACCGAATATCTTCTCCTATTGCTTCATTAAAGAACACGCAGGACTGAGCTCACACATAGCACATTAGAGAGTAGGATGAGACTCTTAGTCCAACAGTATGAAAAAGTATACGTCCGTTTCAAACGATGTTACCGTCGCTGCCCACATACTTCCGTGCGCCCTTACGTTGGCCAATATATCCACCAGGGGGCAGCCCAGCGTCAAAAGTTTATGACAACAAACTCAAAAACAAACATGGCGACTGTGGAGGAGATATTGATAATGTACCTCTTGCATAAAAGACAAAAACAGAGGCAGCGTTGTAGGAGGCGGTGGTCGGTGAGGCCGTTAAACACATCGCGACTGGAGGATGGAGAATTCTTTTCTCTTCTTCTTCTTCTTCTTCTTTTTCTTCTTCTTCTTGATTTCCGGCAGTGTAGACGCTGAACTGCGTATTACTGCCCTCCACTGGTCGTTATTTCTAATCTACTTCAGATTCTTCTATATAGTCCAGTTTCATGCAGAAACTGCAAAACTGCTCTGGAAGTCAATTGATGGTTCTCACAGTGGCCAAACAAAGAAGAAATAGAGAAAACTTGAACTTCTAATTCTGCCATTTGGGAAAATAGTCTCTGCCTTTCAGCGTTGTATTGACTGCATTCTAAGAACACATGTTTAACTGTTTCAGGCCTCCCACAGTGACATAGACCTGTGTCGTGCTTTCCTATAATAAAAAGAGACTGGTTTAAACCACAATGATCCAACCTCAACCTACACAGTTTAACAGAGTCCCTTCGGGATGGAGAACTACAATGACATTTCCTATTGACTAGAGATTGTATAGAAAAGAAATGCCTCCCCTTACTTTCTTTCTCCCAGCCCACCTGCCACTCCTTTATTATGCCCTCTTGAATTATCCCTCTCAGTTCCACTCTTCCTAGGGGGAGTTGTACTACAGCTTGCTTATTCAAGCTTTCTTTGGCTAAGCTGTCCACTTGTTCATTTCCCTGAATTCCAGCGTGCCCAGGAACCCAGCAAAATGAGATGTCACTGCCTACCCTTACTTTAATTATTACTTTCAGGATTTCATTTACAATATCAGATCGAGCTTGAGATTTCCCTTAACGCCCAGGGCAGCAGCAGAATCAGAGCAGATAACAACTCCTCTGGCCTTTGTCTCCTCTACCCACTGTAAAGCCCAAAGGATTGCCATTAGTTCAGATGTAAACACAGAGCTTTCATCAGAAATTCTAATACTAAATTTCAAGTCAAGTTGCTCTACATAGACCCCAAACCCAGCTCTCCTACTATCTGGATCCCTAGATCCATCTGTATAAATTATCAACTTGCTCTCCCTGATTGAATTAAGATACATTTGAACACTTGTAGTCATCTCTCTCTTATCTTTCTTCTGAAGAAAACTCAGCTCGATGTCTAATTCATCCATTACCCACGGGGGAATGGGAGACCAGTTTATGTGCTCCACTATGCCCCTATGCTCCATGTTTAGTTTTGTAGCCCACTGATTCACATTAACAATAAAGGGGTTAAATTTCCTGCTTCCTTCCAACTCTTGTAGAAGACGCCTAGCTGGGAAAGTTTGAGCACTCCCAGAAATTTTTACCCAGTACGAATTCTTTTCTCTAGTACTGCTGATGAGAGAAATTGAATTGTTATTTCTTCTTCGTGTCTCACTAGAGCTACGTATCGGGTAGTGACAGCAACACTGCCCCCACGGTTCCCGGTGGTACTGCTCCGTTTGGCCCGTATCCGTAAGCTTTATGGAAACGTGCAGAAATACGGACGAAATGAACGCAGAGCACGGACAGAAGGCTCCGTCTGTGTCCGGATCCGTATTCAACATTGAGCATAAATGGGCCTTAAGACACATGATCAAGATATAGTACGAGGTTAAAAAATATTCACAAGAACTGGGAACATTATCACAGTTTAGTCCAATATGGGGCAATCAGTTTTCTGTACCAGGGAGAGCAGATGCAACATTTAAAGTATGGGAATTTAAGGGACTTAAAATAATTCAAGATGTTTAATATACAAGACTCAGACACTATGATGTCTTTTGAAGAGCTGAGATCTAATTTTAATCTTAATAACAAACATTTCTTGAACAAAATTTCTAAGCTGAAGATACTTAAAGAAAATCAAAATCATCTGCTTACCAGGCCTTTATATTCACTTATGGAAAAAAGCATGATAAAGGACAAGTTGAGAAACAATCTGTTGTCATCTTACTCACCTGAAAACTCACAGTCTAAATTAAAAGCCTGGAAGGAAAACTTGCAACTTGAAATTTCAGAGGAAGATTGGGAAGCAGCTTGCACTGGCGCTCATATCAAATCTATAAATACACGTCTGAAATTAATACAATACAAATGGTTAATGCGGACTTATTTGGCACCAGTGGACTTAAACCGGTTTGACCCAAACATACCGTATGTACAAAATGTACAGAAAACAGAGGGACTTTGTTCCATTGTATTTGGCAATGTACAAAGGTTAACATGTTCTGGGAAGAGGTAAGAGTTGTGATAGAGAAGGTAATTTCAAAACAGATTTTACTGGATCCTAAACTTTTTCTCATGGGCTTATATCCAAAGAAACATGATTACAGTGAATATGAACGAGCATTTATAGATCTCAGCTTGCTCAATGCAAAAAAATGTATAGCATTATGATGGAAAGGGATTTATAGACCAAGTATTACTCAGTGGACAAGACAGATGTTATCAAGTCTCCCATTAGAGAGAATAACTTACATGTTAAAGGCCAAACAGCATGTGTTTGAATTTATATGGGGACCCTTCATAGATTATGTAGAGGATTTAGCTTTAACAGATGACGTGAGTGAGTAGGTTCCATGGACGATGCAGTTTTCAAGTTTATAATTTCAAATCATTGTTTTGAAAAAAAAATTCTGGACATCTGGATTTAACATATGTCACAGTGAATATACTCCATTATATGAGTACTATTTTGAGACATGCCATTTGGAGATTTTTACTGGCTTGAACAGGAGCATGACTATTTGTGTGTGTGTGTGTGTGTGTGTGTGTGTGTGTTTAAGTATGTTTTTTTGTTGTTGTTTTGTCATAATGCAGCAGGCCTTTATTTTTGCAAACATTGTATGAATGAAAAGAGGCTGTATCTTATAATGATGAAAAATTAATAAAAATATTGTGGCAAAAAAAAAAGTGAAATTTTCAGCAAGCGACTAAATTAAATTAAAAAAATATTTTCAAAATTGACAGAAGCTGAGAACGGCTGACCTCCCAGTAATTTTTATAATGCCGTTATCTTCAGATCACGAGTTTATGATTTTGTTATTGAAAAAACGAGCTTTGTTGGTAATGAGGTAAAAATTAAATTATTAAATTATAATTCGGCTTCTTCTAATGTTTATCAGAGATCAGCAGTGCTTTCCCAGCATGCATAGATGGCGTCTTGACGAGTGTAGTATGTAAGTTAAGCTGAAAATGTAGATGGAGGATTACCAGTTATTGATTTTATTGATCACATCAGAAAGTTGTGGTAAAGAAGTGGTAACATCCTTTCGTGCTCAGAGTTTCTGTGCTACTTTTGCTGAAAAGAAGAAGAAGAGGCTCTGATGAGCCTGGTGAGCAAACGTCTCCATGTAAAGCAGAATATGGAGTCAGAAGCCAGCAGTCTGAGTGTGCAGAGGTCTGTATGGTTATACTGTCGCAGCCTGGTGTCCTTTCAGGTGACTTAAAGAAGGTGACACATGAACGGTCCAACGTCACAGCTCTGTGCTCTGGTGCTTCTCAGAGGCTGCTGATTCATTGTTGAGTTGTTGTCAGACCCTTGTCGAAGCCGGCTGATGCTACGCTATGATTGGCTGGTCTGGGTTTAAGGGGCGGGGCTTAGCGAAGCACCAGTTGGTATCACCAGGTCTTATTAAGGAGCATCATACCAAAGGGGCTGAACACATGTGCAAGCACCACTCTTCAGTTTTTTATTTGTCAGAATTTTTTTAAACTTTTGATTTTTTCATTTCACTTTTCACTAAAAACAATCCAAATAAAAATCCATTTAAACTCCAGGTTATAATGCAACAAAACAGGAAAGACACCAAGGGGGTGAATGCTTCTGCAAGGCCCTGCATGTGTCTCTCAGTATAAGCAGGACATGGTTCAGTTTGACACCATCAATTCTAATAGAAAAACCATCCTGTGAGAATCATGGTTGGATGAGAATATTAGGAGAGGTGGTGATTTGTAGAGGGCAGACATTTGAAGATCCTTCCAGGAGCTTAAAGATGATCTTGGCCCAACGGATAAGAGGGATGCACAAAGAGTCTGGAGGTGTTTTAAGCTATTTTAAGATGATGACAAACACTCTGTATGGTAACTGTGACAACTTCAGAACAACGTGACAAAGAGATCTGAATTCAAACACAGAAGAGGATATTTGTAAGAACACAGTGGCTGATGCCGTGTGGACAGTCGGCGAGACAGAGGACAGACTGACAGACTACAACATGATACACAGGTATTACTGTCCACCAGTTCAACTTCAAACACAGGACTCATTTCTGACAATCACTGCTGGAGGTGTGGAAAGGAAGCAGGAGATTAGAGGAGACAGCTTGATTTAAAACTGGATAAAAAGCTGCTGAAGCCCAACGCTACAGTGGAAACAGTGGAGACAGTAGAGACAGTAGAGAAAGTGGAGACAGTAGAGACAGTGGAGACAGTAGAGACAGTTGGTTTTAAAGTCCCTTTATTGAATCATTTCAGCAATGACTGAAAGCCATTTTGTTCAAATCAAGAAAAATAATAAACAAAAACAAAAACAGAGAAAAACTACTCCTGAATAAAACAGTCTGCCAGACACAGTAAATGTTAAACAACTACTCAGAAATGACATACCAGCTCTCCATTCCCTGTCATGGAGCACAGGACACCCCCAACAGTCCATCTTTCTTTAAAGTCCTGTAAATTGTCCACAGATTGACAGTAACAATATTCCACTCTGAGCCGGGATTTCAAAAGTCCTTCTAAGACCGGCACCGGCTCCACACTGCCGGCACCCTCAGTCCGGTTCCTGCGAGTCAGCCAGATAGCCAACTTGGCAGAGCCCAGCAGAAAGTTTATCAAAGTGTGTACCTTTTTGTTTTTAGCACTGTATTTTGGGCCAAAAATGAACAGTGGAAAGGAAAAGGCCTCCCCCAGACCGTGCAACCAACTCCTTAAAAGGTCAAAGAGCTGTGACAGCCGAGGACACTCAACAAACAAATGAAAAAGAGTCTCTGTGTGCAAACAGAAACTACACCCCTCCCCTAGCTCCGGATCAAGGTGTGCTCTGTATCTGTCCATAGCTATTGCCCCATGTACGACCCTCCACTGGAGGTCAGCTGTACGCTTCTCCAAGGGGATCTTGTACAGGGACCGCCAGCTGCCTTTCGGGGAAATGTCTGGGCCAAAGAACTCAGCCCACCTCGACTCCTTCAGCCCTGCCAGAGAGCGCAGGTTCAGAACCTTAACGCAGACTTCGTAGACTGCCTTTTTTCCCACCACCTGAGCTGATGTTGCATCTCTCCATCAGGGCTTCCATAGCTGTGGACGTCATCTTCATAAGGTGACCCAGTTTGGTGCAGCCAGCTATTCGAAGACTGGCTCTCAGGCTGGCAGACTGCAGTGTACGGGTCTTAATAAAGGTGTTGTAGAACAATGGCTCTTCAAAAAGCCACATGCCCGGGGGCACATTTGTGTCCCCTGCAGTCTTAAAAATCCGCCAAGCCTGCAACACAGAGCTGTAAAATGGTGTTACATCTGTAAAGTCCACTGTCTCTTGCTCCAGGAGGAAAAGCTGCCTGTCGTAGCCCAACTGTCCTGTTCTCCTCAGCAGCAGGCGAGCCGTATCACACCAGCTGGGGCAACAGTCATACAGCAGCCTCTGAGCAGTTCTCAGTCTAAAGGAAGCAATTTTGGACTGAATGTCAATCAGTCCCTGTCCCCCTTCAGCCACAGGCAGGTGAAGAACAGCTGACCGGATCCAGTGCTTGCCCGACCACAAGAAGTTGAGGATGTCCTTCTGGATGTCCTCTATCAGACCCCTTTGGAGGTGTCAGAGTGACAAGTCTGTGCCACAGAGTCGAGGCGACCAAGTTATTAGCGACCAGAACTCTTCCCCTATACGACAGCTGAGGTAGCAACCATTTCCACTTAGACAACCGAGCACACACTTTCTCCTTCACTCCCTCCCAGTTTTTTCTTTGGAACCCTTCAGAGCCCAGAAACACCCCCAAAACTTTTAGTCCCTCTTTTCCCCACCTAAGTCCTCCAGGCAGACTGGGCACTGCCTGATCCCTCCACTGCCCTATGAGCAAGGCCTCGCTCTTAGCCCAGTTCACTCTTGCAGATGAGGCCTCTTCATAGGTGCAAAGGGTGTCCTGCAGACGTTTAACATCATCCTGGCTGCTTACAAAAACATTAACATCGTCTGCATAAGCAGATACAGTGGGCAAGCCACGAGGTACACTTACAATGCCAGGGAAAGACAGACCAATGAGGCGCTCTCTTGCCCTGAAATAGGGCAACCCTGTCTTATGCCTCGCTGTACAGGAATTGGCCGACTCAGCCCCGCCCCCATCTTCACCATACACTGTGCTCCACTGTACAGTAAACTCACCCAAGACAAAAACCCATCACCAAACCCAAAACCTCTAAGTGCAGCAAAGAGATATGAGTGATCCACCCTATCAAAAGCCTTCTCTTGATCCAGTGACACAATCCCAACATTGACATTATAAATTTTACATAAATCAAGTACATCGCTGATAAGAAAAATATTGTTCATGATTGATCTCTCTGGCACACAGTATGATTGGTGTGTACTTACAATTTTTCCCAGAAAGTCTTTTAGTCTATTAGATAAGGCTCTGGAAAGCACCTTATAGTCCGTACAGAGGAGGGCCACTGGCCTCCAGTTCTTAAGTAATGTCAGGTCCCCCTTCTTAGGCAGCAGGGAAAGGACTGCCCGCTGGCAAGAAACCGGAAGAGATCCAGTTCTGAAACATTCCTGCACTACCTCGTGTAGGTCGGTGCCAATAATGTTCCAGAACCGCTTATAGAAGTCAGTGGAGAGACGGTCAATCCCTGGTGCCCGTCCAGAAGGCATCTGGTTAATGGCCATTGTCAACTCTTCGAGAGTTAGCCCACAGTGTAGGGCAGCTCTCTACTCTGAACTGAGCTGAGGAAGGCTCTCCAGAAGCTCTTTGCGGTTCTCAGCGCTACACGGTTCAGCTTTAAATAGGCTGGTGTAAAAGTCAATTGCGTGAGCCCTCATTTCATTCTGATCCGCAGTCAGTCTCCCTCCAGGGAGCTTCAGACAGGCCATCTGCTTCCTCTGCACCGCGTTCCGCTCCAAGTTGAAGAAGAAGGAGCTCGGGGCATCCATGTCCTTCAGCTGGAGGAAACGTGATCGGACCAAAGCTCCCTTCACCCTCTCTTGCAGAAAAGCGCTCAGTTCCTTCTTCTTCTGCTGCAGCAGGTCACTAGCAGTGGGATCGGAGTCTCTCCTGATCCCCTTCTCGATGGTACTGATGCTGGTTTCAAGGTTTTGTACTGCTGCCTTGATTTCAGCAGTAGAGTGTGACGTGTACTGCTGACTGAACGCACGAGTTTGAGCTTTGCCAGCCTCCCACCACTGCTTTAAAGAACTAAAGCTGCTTTTCTTTGTCTGCCAGTGTCTCCAGAAATTCCCAAAGCTCTGACAAAAAGTGCTGTCTTGTAAGAGTTTATTGTTGAAATGCCAGTAAGATTTGGCCCTCTCACCTGATGAAAATGTCAAGTTTATACTGACTAGGTGGTGGTCAGTGAAACCAACCGGGGTTATGGTACTGCTGACAGTAGAGAAAGTGGAGACAGTAGAGACAGTGGAGACAGTAGAGACAGTAGAGACAGTAGAGAAAGTGGAGACAGTGGAGACAGTAGAGACAGTGGAGACAGTGTCTTACTTTGTGTCTGTGGGTCCACGTTTATTACTGAAGACTGGAGGACGATCTTTGGACCGGTCACTCTTCATAGACGCAGAGCTGAATACTCCAGACTCTGCTCTGGTCTCCTCTTCCTTCACATGACTCATCTTCACCGGTGTGAGAGGTAAAGAGACAGTAGATACAGTGGAGACAGTAGAGACAGTGGAGACAGTGGAGACAGTAGAGACAGTAGAGACAGTGGAGACAGTAGAGACAGTGGAGACAGTAGAGACAGTAGAGACAGTGGAGACAGTAGAGACAGTAGAGACAGTGGAGACAGTGGAGACAGTAGAGACAGTAGAGACAGTAGAGATAGTAGAGACAGTAGAGACAGTAGAGACAGTAGAGACAGTGGAGACAGTGGAGACAGTAGAGACAGTAGAGACAGTAGACACAGTAGAGACAGTAGAGACAGTGGAGACAGTAGAGACAGTAGACACAGTAGAGACAGTAGAGACAGTAGAGATAGTAGAGACAGTAGACACAGTAGACACAGTAGAGACAGTAGAGACAGTAGAGACAGTGGAGACAGTAGAGACAGTAGAGACAGTGGAGACAGTAGAGACAGTAGAGACAGTAGACACAGTAGAGACAGTAGAGACAGTAGACACAGTAGACACAGTAGACACAGTGGAGACAGTGGAGACAGTAGATACAGTAGAGACAGTGGAGACAGTAGAGACAGTAGAGAAAGTGGAGACAGTGGAGACAGTAGATACAGTAGAGACAGTGGAGACAGTAGAGACAGTAGAGACAGTAGAGAAAGTGGAGACAGTGGAGACAGTAGATACAGTAGAGACAGTGGAGACAGTAGAGACAGTAGATACAGTAGAGACAGTGGAGACAGTAGAGACAGTAGAGACAGTAGAGAAAGTGGAGACAGTAGAGACAGTAGAGACAGTGGAGACAGTAGAGACAGTGGAGACAGTGGAGACAGTAGACACACACAGTGTCATCAAACCCAGTCAGAGCTCTGCTTCTTCTTCAATACGCAGCTCCTGATATAAATATGACATTTAGTGAAATTCAAACCAACAGCAAACATTGATGGAGAGAATCAAACCATCAGCCCTAACCAGTGCAGGTCATAAAGCAAAGGAGAACATTTGGCAGCATGTTATTCAGCAGCAGTGAGCTCACACTGACACAAGTAGAGATAATTCCACTCAACTTTCCTCCACATGAGTCATGTCAACGTTTTTGTCTGAGAGGAGCTGAAAAGGAACATTTAGACGTGAATGTATAAAATGCAAAATAACATTCAGCCACTTGATCCAAGCAACACTGCTTCTGTACAAACCACACACTCAACCATCATGTCACAGTGACTGTTGCCATGGAAACACAGCTCTGAGATCAGACTAAAGCTGAGGCTGGGCTAACTGTATTAGTTCGTCAAATGGGTCCATGTGAGTGCAAAACTAAGACTGTGGAGTCCATGAACCAGTCTGAGACCTTCTCACTGTGAGGAAATGTGTCTGCACTTATTTACATCAAGCTCTTCATCAGCTCCTCTTCATCACCAGCAGGTGGCAGCACAGTCTAAAACAGGAAGTTTGAATGTGGCTCCATCAGCAGAGCAGGCCATCCATTTAGTCTTTGGACACATCTTCCTGTTTAGTGTTTTCAGAGCCGTGACCTCTCCTGAGAGCTGATGATCTAAAACACTGCAGAAATAATGAACAGCAGGTTTTGTTCAACTTTGTATCTACGGATGACTCAAAGTGTTGACTTCATTCTGACTCTACAGTCCACAGAGACACAACTGACTCACAGACAGTCAAATAACAAGAACCACCCTGTTTTCAGCCTCTTGCTCTGCTCACCTGAAATGGAGTCCACAAAATACTTTAGCTTTCAGGGATGCTCCTCGCTTCCTCACCTACTGGAAATATTGCAATCCATCATCTGATTCACTTCCTCATTACACACACCAGTCACAGCACCAGTGTTGCTCACTGATGAGTTAGGGGGACACTTCCTGTTTCATCTGCTACGGTCTATTTGTCCTCCTCAGCCACCGTAGTAGCGTCGTGTACTAGTGGGCGTGTTGTAGAGGGTCTGGACTGGGGCTTCACAGTCACTCAGAATCTATGACCTGTGTTAGCCTAACTGCTGAATATATATTTAGACTAAATCTATTTATAAACACACATATATTTAATGTTGATATTTATGGACTGCAAAATGTGGAGGTTTTCTTTTATGACATGAAGAAGTGAATAAGGCTCAAACTTGACATGATGGGGTCATTTAAGGTCAAACATGTGATGTGGAACGAGATGAGCTGAGTTTTAGTGTCATTTCTGACTGTAGTTATTGATGAGTGTCACAATGATTACCATCAATCATCTTCTACTGTGTGGCCCCACATCAGGGGCCCAGAATGAGCTCCAGCCCTCACATGGATTATGTCACTGCTGATAAGTCAACATTAGAAAACCTGTGTGGATGTTTCAGTACTTACACACACACACTCAGGCCTCATGGATCAACATCCTGATACACACTGATTTATGAATGAATCTGATGTATGAGAGTCACTGATTGGCTCTTTGATCAGCCTTCAAACTATCAGCTCTTCTCTTTATAATCTGCGCTGCTTAAAGTGGAGACAGCCAGTTAAGTGCGTATGAGGAGGTTTTATAGCAGCGGTGCTGTCGGGGAAACACTGACCAGCTTTCACTAAATCAAAACAACTCAACCCAGTCAGGCTAATTAACAGTCCCAGTTTGCACCCTGCAGCTCTGACAGCGTTCTGGGATCAAGGTGTTAAGATAATGGAAACCGTACACGAGTGTCAACATTTTCTAAAAGCAGTAAATGTGACCCTTGAACTGCCCCTGGACCCTGATCCAGTGAGGCCGCTACATATATATTTACAATACTTGTCTGAGCCCACAAACAGCAGCAGTGAAGAGTTTGTGAGGTCGACCAAATGGAATGAATAAAAGACACAGAAGGAATCAAAGCTCTCTGTTTGAGTCTCTTACTGTGTGTCTGAAGGTTCATGACTGAAGTGTGGACGAGGATCTTTGGAGCTCTTCATAGACAGACTGCAGATGTCCTCCTCTTCCTCCACATCACTTCTGGGAAAACAGTTGATACAACAGTTGCTGTTATTGCAGACGTCTGAACCAACGTCCTGTTTGTTGGATTGATAAAGCTGAGCTGTGAACATGTTACACATGATTGTCTCTGAGAGGAAACTAAAGCAGTGTGAACCTGAAGAGCTGAGCCCTCTCTGAAGCTGCTGGACTGTTGAACACATTTCAAACTTTAATGGACATGACTGTATGAACTCTTGTGGTGACTCCACACGCTGAACCTCGGCTGTGTTTCTGCTGCTTTTAACTGAGAGTGAACGAACAAGTGGCTCCATGACAACTGGAACCAAGTTTGTGCTTGTAGCAGTTTTGGAGCGGCCACAGAGAGCCCAGGTGAAAGCACAACTTCTGCTGGTGAATCTTGAGAAAGAAATGTGACTTTCTAAACTTCAACACTGAGTGTCCTCAGTTCCCAAACACTTAGTGAGTGTCCTTCAAAGAGGATTTGTTTGCTGTGTGTGTCTTTAGTTGTTGGGAGAATATTTGGACTAAATTCATCTTTAGAATTATTTTCTTTCTTGCTGGAATAGTTTGATCAGTTTGTTGTGTTGACTCTTGTTCTGTCTGTCCTCAGCTAAATAAAGTCCGGTCAAAGTCTCACACACACACACACACACACACACACACACACACACACACACACACTTCAAAATCACAATAAGAAGAATGTTGATCTACACTCACCTGTTTTCTTCTTTCTGCTCTGTGAACCGACTGACTGAGCACTTCCTTATTCCTTCACTTCCTTCTTCTTCTTCTTCGGCCCAATTCCAATCCGGCCCCTAAAGACTCAAGCCCTGAACCCTCACTGACTTAACTGACGTCAGCTGTAAGTGATTCAGTGTGAGAGTCTGAAAGGGCTCCGGATGCTACAAATAGGAATGGGACAGCACTTATCCCCCTCTCTACAAAATGTTGTTGACACTGGCGGCTCTGGGCGTGATCATTTATCCGTTACTGTCATCATATATTCCACACACAAAGAATATATATCTATATATATCGATAGATATATATAGATATATATTCTATATATATATCGATAGATATATACATAGAATATTTATCTATATATATCTATCTATCTATCTATATATATGTATATATAGATAGATAGATAGATAGATATAGATAGATCTATCTATCTATCTATATCTATATAGATAGATATACCTATAGATATATATTCTTTGTGTGTGGAATATAACCACTGGTATTCCTCTGACTTCATGTGTGTTTATGTACCATCTTAAATCCTTGTTAATGTAATGTTTCATTGTTTATCTATCTGTTTTTTCGCTCTCCTTCCATAACGTTACCGTTTGCATATCTGCCGACCGTGTTACCTCCGGTGTTCCGAGGGCAACCCCTGTATTTGACGTCACAACGCTATGAACTGTGGGTAATTTCCTTACCTACGGTAAGGGCTCACTCACTGACTCACTGACTTGACGATTTGACAATGGGACAGCCCTCACACACTCGCGCACTTCACATGAACGCGCCTCTAAGTCAGTGGCCCAGTCCCAAACCACTCCCTGCCCATCACCGCTTCACTACCGAGCGTCACTCCAAATCAAGTTACACTCCCAGCTGCGGAGGGCACTCCTGATTAAGGGGAAGTGTATGAAAGAGAAGCCAAACCATGGGTCCGTCCCAGGTCTCTTAAATTACTGCTAGTGCTACTGCTAGCTGGCTTTGCTAGCTGTTTAGCCCCTCCCACCTAGGAAAAAATGCGAGGAGCGATGAGCGAGCATTGTCGGTTTAAGAGACATGAGACGTCCTTTCCACTGGAGCGTCACATGAAGCGACGTCCATTCCTGATGACGGCGGCACCGCTGGATCTGCTGCATAACGGAGCCAGCGTTTGGCGTACATCCCAAGTCCCATTATATTCGCTGATCAACCCCCCGCCGCCGTCATGACTTTGGTCACACAGTTTGCATGTGTTACCATTGTTACTGAGACATCTGTAGCCCTGCCACTGTCACTGTGGTGAGCATCATCATCATCATTATTATCACTATTATTAAATCCACTCGCCATCATTCAACAAGTCAGCTGCTGCGTGAATAAGACATCAGACCTGTCAGTCTGCCTCAACCAATCAATTTTATTTATACAGCCCAATATCACAAATCACAGTTTGCCTCACAGGGCTTTACAGCATACGACATCCCTCTGTCCTTATGACCCTCACAGCTGATCAGGAAAAACTCCCCAAAAAACCCTTTAACGGGGAAAAAACGGTAGAAACCTCAGGAAGAGCAACTGAGGAGGGATCCCTCTTCCAGGACGGACAGACGTGCAATAGATGTCGTACAGAACAGATCAGCATGATAAATTAACAGTAATCCACATGACACAATGAGACAGAGAGAGAGAGAGAGAGAGAGAGAGAGACAGAGAGAGATCTATAATTGAAATCTATAATTGAACCAATTATTCTGTATGGTAGTGAGGTGTGGGGTCCTCTTGCAAATCAAGATTTTGAAAAATGGGACAAACACCCCATCGAAATCCTGCATACAGAGATTTGCAAGAGCATCCTGAGAGTGCACAGGAACACCCCCAACAACGGGTGCCGAGCTGAGCTAGGCCAATTCCCCCTTTTAATTAGAATTCAAAAAAGAGCCATCAAATTTTATAAACACCTTAAAACAAGTGACCCCAACTCCTACCACTACAAAGCTCTGCAATGCCAAGAGGAGAGCATGGAGAAGAGCCCCCTCAGCCAGCTGGTCCTGAGGCTCAGCTCCTCTAACAACACAAGACCTCAGCACAGCCCTCACACAATCTGGACCCACCAAATTATAGAGAAACAAAAAGAACATTACATTAACTGTTGGACATCGACCACAAAAGCATAGCAAACTTCAGTGTTATTTGGCTCTAAATAGTACACGGTGGCAGAATATCTGAGCACCGTGACTGATGAGAAACTGAGGAAGACTTTGACCATGTACAGACTCAGTGACCACAGCTTGGCCATAGAGACGGGCAGACACAGGCAGACCTGGCTGCCCAGAGAGGACAGGTTGTGTGAGCTCTGTCCACACAGACAAGTGGAGACAGAGACACACTTCCTGCTGCACTGCAGCAAGTATGAACACATCAGAGCCGACTTCCTCTCAAAAATAAAACATAAAGTCACTGACTTTGATTCTCTGCCTGATCAAACTAAAATGCAACACATCCTCGGAGAGAACAGAGTCAGCAGCTTAGCAGCAGCAACATATGTCAGGTTATGCCACAGCCTGAGGGACAACCATCACAACACCTGACACACCTGTCTATATTTACAGTCCTTGTAACTCACCATCTACATTTTTCTTTATTCATTTTTTTTTCTATATTATATATTGGTGTATTGTATTGTAGATTGGTGTATTTTGTATTATATATCATATATTTAATCTTTTTTATATAGTTTTCTGACTTACTTTTATTATTGTACTTTATTTGTAAATTTTAATGTCTTTGGCAATATTGTTAATCTACAGTCATGCCAATAAAGATTATTGAATTGAGAGATGCAGGTAATGACAGTAGCTTACAACAACATGAAAGTAATAATATGAATTAATATTAATAATTAATATTACCTACAAGCTATTAAACATTATTCCACTCACATGACATGCAGGACAATTAATGATGGGCAAATATGTGTGTGTGTGTGTGTGTGTGTGTGTGTGTGTTATATGCACATCACAGACAGTCCGCTGAACAGCGCAACAGGTTGTGAATGAAATAAACTTAATTACAACATGACAGTCTTGCAGGAAATCTCATCAACGTTACTCTTTGTAGTCACGTAGGCATGTGAATTACAGCGTGTCATTGCAGAGAATGCATGTAACGGGTACACTTGAGCTGTTTCTCCGCCATCTCGTTCAAACGAGACAGGTGTAGGGGGGGCAGGTATTTATACGTCATGGCCTCAAGCTGAAAAAGACTTCCTGTTAGGAAGCTCTCGACCATCCTAGCTCATAGCTGCTTAAAGCTTGCTGCTAGCTCCTAGCGCTAGCTCCTCGCTGCACAAATAAGAGACTTGGGACGGCCTAGAAGATGGTGGACCTCGAACGACTTCCGGTTCAAGCGAGGAGCTAGCAGTAGCACTATAAAAATAAGAGACTTGGGACGCAGCCCATGGGACGCCCTCGCCACTCTACCGGAAGAAGGAAGGAGATGTAACCATGGATACCAACCGGCACTTTGTGAAATCAAAATAGAGCAACAGGCTATTAAAAAAAAAAAAAACATTTAAATATGAATTAAAATGAGTTAAATTAAAAATAAACTTAGATAAGTCAGATAAGAGATACAGTGCAGTGTAATCAAAGTAATTAACGTGTTCATATTTTCTAGACACAGTTCACACATTCACAGATTAATTCATCTGGGCAGTCTCACCTCCATCCTATTCCTCTTTTTAGTGAAGAGACTCTCATTTTTAATCCGTAGATCGATTCACTGCTTTATTTTTTCTTCTGTGCCTGTGAACACAGAGTTATATATTTTTTTTAAAAAATCATGAGAATTGGATGAGGAATTTTTTATACAGTTTAAATAGTTAATTTCAGCATGTGGACGACGTGGAGGTTTTCATCTTTTGACACCAAACATTCTGTGTTTGTTTGAGGCTGTAAAGTCAGTGTGAGGAAACAAATGTGTGTTTAATATAAAATATTTTACCAAGTAGAAAGACGGAACTCTTACATTTGTACGTTGTTTCCTCCATTGTGATGTTGCGCTTCCTGCTGGGCTCATCAGAAGCCTGCACTGATGCACACTTGCTATTTAAGGGCTGAGCAGTCCACTCGCACTCAACGATAATTGGTTTGGGACGGCCCTTAATATGGCGGAGCTCAGCGTGACCGCGCAAACAGAGGGGGAGTGAATAGGGCGAGGGGATAGGGGCCGGTTTGGGATTGGGCCAGTGAGTCTGTAAGGGATCGGATTGGAATTGGGCCTTCTTCTTCTTCTTCTTCTTCTTCTTCCTTTTCTGGTATGGCAGGCTTGACGCAGCATCGGCGTATTGCTGCCCCCCTCAGTTAGACGTGGTTGTTTCCTTAGACCTTCTCCAGGTCTTTTTTGGCTAGAATGGTTGACATATTACATTTTGATTTCCCACTGTCCGACACATCTCTATATAGTTTTCTCCTTTGCTCAGTGTGTATGTTGCATGTTAAGATGACATGTTTGACTGTTTCCACCTCTCCACACTGACACTTCCCATCTGGATGTGTCTTGATTAGGGCCGGCCCACTCCTTAACCCGCAGTGTCCGAGTCTTAGCCTCAATAACTTGACCTCATCCTTCCCCCCCCCACTTGTTTTTTGTTTTCGGAGCCCATTGTGTGACCGATGGATGTATTGAGTAAAACTGTCTTCCTTTTCTCCCTGGATTATTGAGTACGCCTCCATTATCCCAATATCAATATTTATTTGTACCTTTGATTTTATTTAGGATGCCCAGGTCTACTTCAAGTCCAGGCCACAGCCACTGAGGAGTGTCAGGCCAGCAAAGAGTTGGTCCCACTTTTATGTTACCAATCCGTACCTCATCTGCTTTTTGCCTCATGGAGTTCACAAAACTTTGCTTTGTATTTCTACCAGTAAACTCCCAGTGCTGTTCCATACGACACTCAGTTGGAAGGTTTGGTCCATTTGCTTTTAATTTTGCCCAGCAGTGCAATGCTGATGTTGTCCTCCTTAACCCAAGACTTGTTTCACCTCGCTCAACCTGTAGAGCTGACACTGGAGTTGTCCTCACTGCTCCACTGCTAACTCTCAGAGCTTTAGCTTGTAGCATATCTAGCTTAGCCAACAGTGTTGGTGCTGCTGACCCATACACTAGACATCCATAGTCGAGCACTGATGGAATCATGGCCCTATATACTGTCATGAGGGTTGCCATTTCAGACCCCCAGCTAGCGCCTGCCAAACACCGCATCACATTGATAACTTTTAATAACACATTTGCTTATTGTTTTTTCAGTATGTGTGTGCCATGTCAGTCTTTCTTGAAACATCTCACTCTCTCTGTGTTGGTGTTATACAAAGATGAAACAGTGCTCGGGACCTTTCTTTTGAATCCAAATACTATATACTTTGATTTTTCTGTTGATATTTTAAACCCCATTCATTTGCCCATTCAGTTACCCTATCTAGTGCTTTCTGAGTTTGTTCAAGGATATATGAAAGGTTTCTTCCCCTTTTCCAAATGGCCCCATCATCTGCGAATAGGGACACTCCATGATTTCCCTTCAAATTGCAGAACATATAATTCACCATGATGTTAAATAGCACTGGACTAATTACAGGTCCCTGGGGAGTGCCATTTTCTACTTTATACACATCTGACATAACTGTGCCTACTCTTACTTGGATTGTTCTATCACATAAAAAGTTTTTAATCCAGTTAAACATTCTTTCTTTTATTCCTGCTTTATAAAGCTTTATCATAAGTCCTTCTTTCCATAATGTGTCATACGCTCTTTCTGTATCTAAGAAAACACTTACTACAGATTCTTTATTGGCTAGAGCCTTCTTTACATCGAGGTCTCATTTTAACACAGAGTCTTTTGTCAATCTCCCCAACCTAAACCCACTTTGATGTGACTCAAAGTACTCTTTCTTTTCTAAAGTGTGCATCAGCTGATCTGTCACCATACGCTTCTTCACATTCACAGACCACTTCTGAATATCTTGCTTAAAATCTTTCATTAATGGGAGAAAATTGTCTTTATATAACTGTCTGCACTGATACAGCACCCAAGATATTTAATATTCTTTGTTTGCACGTTAAATTGTTTTATGTTTTCCAGGTTATTTATACTTTTGTCTAATATCAATAATTCAGTTTTTGCTACATTCATTTTGAGAACTCTGTAATAATGTGCATTACATATAGGATGGAGGTCTTTATATCATTCAAGTACAGTAATAAATCATCAGCAAACAGACTCAGTTTATATTGCTTCTTACCAACAGTGATGCCACTTGATTTTCTGTCTGTCTGATTTTTTTTTTTTTCAAGCCATCCTTCCCTGGGCTCAAATCTGATCCAGCTTTCATTGCTCTTTTCAGCTCTTGCAGTGAGAAAAATAAATCTATGATTTCTGAGTTATTGTTACTATACTGTCATGTTTCCTGCTCCCTGTTGATTATTTCAGTCCTTCTGATTTTGTCGTCTCCACTAAGACTTTCAGAGCTATGAACTTTTTGGATTTGTTTTACCTAGCATATTTGCCTTGTCTTTGTTATTTACTGCAACTTCACTGCTGTCGTGTAGAACTGGTATATTTGTCTGCTTAAATGCGCAGTGTTCTTCATTGGTATTGTCTCTAAAGCTACTGTGTTTATCACCTCACATATTGATTTAAACCACTCATCTACCCCTTTCTCCATAATTACATCCCCCACTTTTCCCTCTAGCTTTTCTTCAAACTCATCCCATTTAGCTCGAACTAGGCTTTTCTTGAGGCTCCTCACCAATATCCTACCAGATCTGCTCAAACTTAGTGTCTGATCACTCCCCAGTGTGCATCCATCCATTATATCCCACTCCCCACTTGTGCTAATTGAGTTGAAGCCAGTGTGATATCAATGCAAGATTGTGATTTTTTGTTAGTTCTAAACCAGGTTGGCCTGCCATCATTCATCACTGCCAGGTTATGCTTATCTATAAAATCCTCCATTATCTGCCCATTAACATTATGAAGCCTACTTCCCCACAATGCACTGTGCGCATTATAGTCCCCACCCAGATTACTGGTTCAGTTAGTTGAACATTCATTTCCAGCTTATTATCTGGGGGATTATACATGTTCACAATGCTGACGTTCCCTGCACCCGTCCAAATCTCACGCATTCTGAATTTGTATTAATTGTTTTCCTTTGATATTGTATTCCTAGCTTTATAAACGTAGCACACCCTCCTCCTCTCCTGTCTCTTCTGTCCTTTCTTTCGCAAACATACCCTGGAATAACGAAGTGCAAGCACGGTTTTAGCTTTAGTTTCTTGTATGGATATTATTTCTGGCAACTCCACTCTCTACAAACTTTTTAAGTTCTTGTCCATCGGTTATTAGACTTCTAGCATTCCACTGGAGGAACATCAGCACAAGGAGTTTAATAGTCATCATCTTCTTCTTCTTCACGTACCATTTCATCTTCAAGCACCTCTTCTGTCAAGTTTTGGCTTCCACTCACTGGCTTGTGTTTAGGACTTGGACTCATTAGAGTATGTGAACTCCCATAACTCCTGTGGATTTATTCCTGATATCCCCATCAGTCTTTCAGCAGCTGACGCTACCTCTCGTGCTGCATGTGATTTCTTTTTGGCCACCATTTTTATCTTCCAAGCTGCCTCTACCACAAAAGCTAGAAAGGTCTTCTTGTTAACCACGATTGTATCTTCTTGAGCAGCTTCCTCACTCTCATGTAACATAACCTGAAACAGCTCTTTGCCTCTGTACCTGTTCTATCGTAGGTTTTTTTTGACCTTCCACCCTTCTCACTGCTTCAGCATATGGTACTTTGTCAGGGCGAACGAAGATAACCCAATGGCCACACCGCTGAAAAATTAATCCCCCTACAACTCAACACAACGCTCCATCCAAAACTAGTGAATCTGTCTGCAAAGAACTGATGGCCGGATGCCTCAGGTTGTGTTCCACGTATTCAAAGCAGAGAAACAGAGGGGTTGGGTGAGTTCAGGGTGAGTGGGACAGTTTTCGGTTTTCTGCATTGTGTGAGATTTCTGGCTATGGATTTCAAAACATAACCCGACATATGATACATTTCTGTAATGCTGAAGATGTTGCCCATCCATCTGAGGAGGAAAGAAGATCTGATCATATTCAGTGGATGCATGGCATACCCATTTTTGTGAACTGACTAAAAATCGTTTTTGTGTGTGAAATTTGGGGACAACACATCTGATCATGATTTAGCCTGTTACCTTTATTGAACATGCCTAAAAAGAAAAATTCATGGATACATTTATCAGAATTCAGGTCGAAATTTCATAGAACATGGTAAATTATAAACACTGTGTGTGTGTGTTCCTCTATATATCCTATCATCAACAACAGGCTTAAAGAGTTGGGGACAATCTGCAAATTAGATGCTGGGAAATAGTCTGTTATCATGCATCCCCAGTAGGCTGGGTACACTTGCTGTTCTGCTAGCTAGGTAGTCGGGCTTGCAGCACAATCCAGGTGCTCCATCAACAGCTGTGTGGTAGATGTTGGGTCTGCACACATGAGAAGATTAGGAACTATTAATCTGGAACATATATAATGATTAACTATGGCAGGATTGATCATTCACTATCAGTGTCTTTTGGTACACTCCCACTCACCCTGGGAGTGTAAGTTCCAGCAAATATTTCTGCAATATCTTGACTGAAACATTTTTATAACCTTAGGATCATAACAATCAAAATCTTGTGCCATTTTCCTCACCTCGGGTTATGCAGGGTCAACTTCCTGTTTGATGTTGGCCCCACCCCCACATGTGACATCACACCAATGAGTGTAAGCAACTTGATAACGTGGTTTCACAGCAAGGCTCAATGGCTTCAGTGACCAGGGGAGAAAATCCAGCCAATGAACTTACACTGTCCCACCCACCCTGAATGAACCCTCCTCATCTGGAGGAGGGGTGGAACCCATCACCACCCTTCCTCTGTCACTCAAGGCTTCCCTCTCTCGCACCGTGCGTCTCCTCGGCCACTCTGGCGTGCGGGCGGACTTTCTCCCTGTGCAGCGGCCGTTGTGCGCGTTCTCGGTCCGACTTGCTCCTCACAGCTGTCCCCCGAACTGTGGACCAGGGCCCGTATTGAGATATATATATACTGATTTGCTTATTGTTATGTTTACTCGCCACGCTGGTAATTTTACTGCTTAATCTATTTGATATTAATGGTGGACGCAGACTCAGCTGTCAGCAGTTACTGTGATTGGTGGCCTCCTTGTAAAAAGCGGTTTGATTTGGCAGAATGACCAAAACAACGAACGAAATGGAGAAAAAAAGAACGAGAACGCTGAACTGGACAGAAGAGCAGTGCCTGCTGTTGGCACAGCTCGTGGAGGAGAACAATGGAGTTTTAAGAGGGAAATTCAGTCCCGGGATCACGGCACAAGGGAAGAGGCAGACTTGGGAGCGCATTGCCCGACACATCAAAGCGTCGTTCCCTCTCCTTTTACGCACAAGCGATGAGTGTGAGAAGCGCTGGTACGTGCTGCAATCCAAAGCGGGCGTTACTGCGTTACTACGCTGGGTGGGAAAAGTAAGCTCATCCCTGATGAGGTCAACCACAAACATTATCCCTGCACGATCAAGCCGGTAGCGTCTTATTAAATCACTGTGGTTCAATATACGGAGAATATCTCTCCTTCCTCTCTGTCTTTCCGCCATCTTCTCTGTTTAAGACACTCTTAGGCTTCTTAAAAGTCCTCCTCCCTCCTCTGAACAGTTTTTCACCGTAGCAGCTCTCTTAAGGCCTAAGATGCTTTGTGAATAACGTTTATCTTACCAAGGGAACATTGACGTCACTAAGAGCTACTCTTAGTCTTAGGATTCTTTGTGAATACGGGCCCAGGGAGGTATGCCAGGTAATTATCACACACACACACACACACACACACACACACACAAACAGCAGCAGTCATTTTGTTCATGATGTAAAATATTTTATTTTCTGTAAATGATTCTAAATCAGATTCCACATTTTTCCCCAAAACAAAAAACATCATCATCTTCATCGTCACACTTTGTTTACTTCCAATAATAAAAAAAACAAACAAACAAAAACAAGGCTTCATGTCGTCTCACTGTACACATCAGCAGAGTCCTGATAAAACCTCATATGTACATGGCAGCAGGACTCCACCACACACAGACGCCTGCAGCCAAAACGCAGGGTGAAAAACAAACAAACAAACTAAAGTCCGATGAAGGCCGCGGTGAAACCTGCCCGACACTCAGGGAGTCTGTTCACAGTCTTTGTCCAATCAGAACGCACCGCCTCCAGCGCCGGGGCAGGAAACAGAAACAGTGAAACTTTATTCAAAACTCAAACAGAACGACGCTCTGATTGGCAGGTGATGAAGGTGAGGATGAGGATGTTAAGGTAGCTCTCGGTGGAGTGATTTCTAAACTTTTTGTTTTCTTTTAAACTTATGATACACATATTTACACGCTGCGACTCCCGACCTCGAACTCACCGTGGATTTAGAAAATAGCTTCATTCAGTAATAAATACAAAAAGAACAAAATCTCTTATTTTACAGGAAATTAACAGAACGCAGGGAGGAGGAGGAGGAGGAGGAGGAAGAGGAGGAGGAGTCAAGTAAGTTTCTCTGGGAATTGATCCGTCTGTTTTTCTTGTTTTATAGTTTTTATAGTGCAACTTAATGACCCTCCCTGTGAGGACGAAGACATTCGGTTATTTCAGTGGCGTTTACACTCACATTTACATCTGTGGTCATTTTTACACTCAATATACACACAGAGGACCAGCCTCGTCATAAGCCCCGCCCCCTCCCTGACCATCTAAAGCCACGCCCTCCCGATACATACATATACATATATATCTCTATATAGCCCCGACCCTTATCTGTCAGTCACCCCCTCCCTCCAATCATTATTATCTCTGATCACTTTATTATTATATTGACTTCTGATATGAAGTGTAGCTCCGCCCACAGGGTGATGGGCGATCGACATCCAGCCCCAGCACCGAGACAGAGAGAGAGAGAGACAGCTCTGTGTGTGTGTTCAGTTCATCCATTTGCGGCAGTTGACGGCTCCACAGTGACACGGGATCTTATGTTGATCGTCCTCCAGGTCAAACTTGTAGTCGTAAGACAGCTGAGGGACAGACAGACAGAGGGACAGACAGACAGACAGAGGGACAGACAGACAGACAGAGGGACAGACAGACAGACAGGGACAGACAGACAGAGGGACAGACAGACAGACAGACAGAGGGACAGACAGACAAACAGGGACAGACAGACAGAGGGACAGACAGACAGACAGACAGGGACAGACAGACAGACAGAGGGACAGACAGACAGACAGGGACAGACAGACAGACAGACAGACAGACAGAGGGACAGAGAGTAGATCCAGTTATTACTGACGTCACATTGTTGAGGTGACACAGCTGAGGCCCAGAATCATAAAGAAGTTATGACATCACATCCTTTGGAGTGACACCACTCAGCTCTTCATGAGGTCATGAATGACAGGATGAATACAGTGGTGTGGAGTTTACCTTTTTTTTGCTTCACTGAGCTCAGCCAGTCTCTGTGGGACAGACCTTTAATCCCTGTCACCATTGACATGTTGAATAAACCAGTGTGAATATTATTTTTGGATAAATGAGGCTTTTTAATAACCAATCACTGTGAGTTGTTCCTTTGATCTGGCTCTGACAGACAGCCTATCAGAGAGAGGGGATGGTGAAGCTCGGCCTGATTGTGATGAAAACAGCGTCGCTCTGATCGGTGGTGCATCTCTCCTTACATCCTTGATGGGAGGGACTGAGACGCAAGGAAAGGACAACAATTTGTTACCCATGCTGGTTCCTCCTCCTCCCCCGCCTCCATCAATCACGGTGTCCCCCAAGGCTCGGTGCTGGGCCCCCTTCTGTTCAACATTTACATGCTCCCGTAAGGCAAGATCATCTGCCGCCATGGTCTCAACTTTCATTCATATGCTGACGACACCCAGCTCTACATCAGTACAAAACCCTCTGCCCATCTGCCTCCTCAGACTCTCATCAATTGCCTCCTTGAAATAAAATCCTGGTTGACATCTAATCTACTCAAACTCAACAGCAACAAGACAGAGCTCATGGTTGTGGCTCCCAAGGCACTGCTCGGGAAGGTTGGGGATCTAATCCTAACCATTGACAGTGCCACCATCTCACCATCTGCTGAGGTCCACAACCTGGGAGTGATCCTCGACTCCACCCTCTCATTTCAGACCCACATCAAATCTGTCACCACATCTGCTTTCCACCACCTGAAAACATCTCCAGACTCCGGCCATCACTCACCGACTCAGTTGCAGAAACACTCATCCACTCCTTCATCACTTCCTGCAATGGTGTCCTGTTCGGGGTTCCCAACAAAACCCTGGACAGGCTCCAATATGTACAAAACTCAGCTGCCAGGGTCCTCACCTGCACCGAGCCCTGGCAGCACATCACCCCCACCCTCATCCATCTCCACTGGCTCCCGGTCAAGTCCCGCATAATCTACACAGTCCTCCTCCTCACCTACAAGTCCCTCCACGCCCTCGCCCCACAGTACATAACGGACCTCCTCCACCCCTACACTCCGTCCAGATCTCTGCCCTCCTCTGACTCCGGCCTACTCTTCATCCCTCACTCCTGCCTCCGAACTTTTTGTGACTGGGCCTTCAGCGTCGCTGCCCCCACCCTCTGGAGCTTTCTCTCCCCTGTAACCCACAACGCCCCTTCACTGGACATTTTCAAATCCACCCTCAAAACTCATCTGTTCACCATGGCTTTTTAATTCAATAATCCATCTCATGCCCAGTGCACCATCACACAGTGTCTCTGCTTTCTGCTGTTTGTTATAGTTTGTTGCTTTTCTGTTCTGTTGGTGTTTCATTACTATGTGTTGTAAAGTGACCTTGGGTGTCTTGAAAGGCGCTGTATAAATTTAAGTTATTATTATTATTATTATTATTATTATTAAGTGAGGGGAAGGTGGATGCAGTGCAGAGACAGAGACAACAGGCTGTGGTACCTCTTCTCCTCTCTGGATGCGTCTGCAGGAGCTGATGATGATCTTGTTCTCCTTCTCCACAGTGACCACCTCTGTGATGCAGTTGGGAGAACACGAGTGGTTGATGTACCTGTCAATCACACACAGAGGGAGGGGTCACTCGCTCCTGTTCTGGTAACTGGAATCATTTATCACAAAATCTACGACTTTCAAAAACAACTTTACAAGTTTCTCATGTTAAAGGTTCAGTGTGTCAGGTTCAGGAGGATTCAGGTGTCTATCAGTGAGGATTACAGATTACAGATTACAGATTACAACCATCTGAAACTTCTCCTGGTTAGAATTCCTTCAGTGTTGATTGTTGAGGAGCTGAATTATCCTCAGAGAAACACACACAGCAGCTGACTGACACCAGGAAACACTCTGAACAAACACGTCAGGTTCCAGCGTGAGAACATTTCTGTCTAAAGGTTCAACTTCACCTGATTTTTTTCTCTTGAAATATTACGACTTCTTTCTCTAAAACTTTAATAATATTAACACTTTTTTGTCGAAATACACGAAGACTTTTATTCTTAAAATATTAAAACTAAACAAATTTTTTTGACATTAATCAACTTTTTTCCAAAATGTGTAATCTTTAAATATCTGAACTTTGTGTAAATGAATAAAGACCTATTTCTTGAAATATCTTTTTTCCCCTCAAAACACGACTTTGTTGAAATATATAAAGACATTTTCCTTGAACTACTACAACTTCTGTTCGACGTTACCTGCCTTATTTTTTCTTGGAATATTAGAACTTGGTTGTCTTAAAAATTTATCAACTCTTTTCTCTACAATGTTTCAACATTATTCACATTTTTTCATGAAATATTACAAAAATATACTCGACTTTTTTTTCTTGAAATGTTCCAACTTTTTTCTCATATTCGACATCACTCGATCTTTTTCCACAAAATACTGTGGCTTTATTTTTGTCTTGATGTATGAAAACTTTTATTCTTAGAATATTTCAGCTTTTCCCTCTGAAACATTTCTTTTCTTGGAATATTTGAACTTTTCTCAACTCTTGTCCCCAGAAATATCTCTTTCTCGTAATATAGCGACTTTTTCTGTTGATGTTTTTTTGTCCAAATATCACGGGGGATGTTGCTGAAACTTCTCTCATGTGCAAAGTGTGTAGGAGAACTACAGTGGCTGAATGTGAACACATGAATGTCTCTATCTAGAGTCAGTTTTTAGTTTGTCTGCTCTGGGCTACTGTAGAAACATGGCGGAGCAACATGGTGATCTCTGTGGACGAGGACCTGCTCCCTGTGTAGATATAAACGACTCAGAACCAGAACACAAGCATAAGATTCACTCCGTGGTTTCATTTCTTCGCTCAGTGATCAGTTTGAACTCATCAGCCCAAAATGATTTTCACTAAAAGCTGGTGGACATAAATAAACATCATGTGATAAGAGAAGTTCAGATTATTCGTCCAAAATAAACCTCAGTGACCTGAGAATTAAAACCAGTTTGAACTGGTCTCACCTGGCCGGTCCTCCAGTGATGGTGGCGTCAATCACATAGTCGTTGTCGATCCGGAACATGTACACACCACGGTTCTGCGCGCACACACACACACACACACACACACACACACACACACACACACAGTAACACATCAGTAAACGTGACTGTGTGTGCTGGTTCTGTACTGGGAGCTAAATGGTCTCAGATCAGCGATGAAGTGGCTTCATGGTTTTATTAACGTCTAACGTTGACATGATGTGTGTAATCTCATTTCTCCCAGGTTACAGTTAAAGATTCAGACTTTTTGATTCACTCATTCACAATGATGGAAATAACAGCGTTATAAATAAACGGCATTACTATTGGCGCTACTTGTTTCAGTAACGAGTAATCCATAAAGTTACTGTCTCCCCCGTTATAACGCTGTCACCGTCACTCACAATAAAATGCGGCGTTACTCGGCTTTACTGAAGCGGCTTTCACCCACACAAGCTCCTCCTCAGCAGAGCTCTAAAGTTTGTTTTCTTTGGTGAAGGCAGGTGAGGGGGAAACATAAGCGATGATGATTGGCTTAGGGAGAGGAAAATTTCATCATAAACCAATCAGAGGCAGAGTAGGGCGGGTATTCACAAGCACACAAGCAGGGTTGTCAGGTCTGCTTATTAGCCGCAACTGTGGGCTTGTTTTTTTGTAGTAGCTGTACAAATATTGGTAGTCGCAGGTCGTGGCCTTTTGGGCTTGTTTTTAAAGTGGAGTTGCTTATTTGAGCTCGCTCTCTGAACGTCACCGCTCTCTATATATATCCGTCTAATGTGTGATTTAAAGGTAGGATCTGGAGGATTCTGAGCTCACCCACCCAATGTGTGATGATGTCATTAACAGATATCGGGAGTCCATGAAGTGAACGCTTTCCTCCAAGACCTCAGGACCAGAGTCCAGCTGAGTATCTGCTGATGTTTGAGAAAACTTTTCCTGTATGCGTGTGTGTGTGTGTGTGTGTGTTAGTGTGTGTGTTTGTGTGTTACCTGTGACTCGTACAGCCTCTCCTTGCGGTTGGCTACTTCACTCCTGATGATGGTACCAATGTACTCGATGACCATGGTGCATTTCTCAATGTCTCTGGCAGCGTACAGACCCAGACCCTGCATGCATACACACACACACACACACACACACACACACACTTGATCAGTGAGGGCCCTTCAGTCAGCAGTCAAGCGTTCAGTCTGTGGTCCAGGTGTGTCTCACCTGGATGCGAGAGCGGGCCAAGTAGACGTTGGTCTTCCACTCGGCCTTCATGCGTCGGTACTGGGACGACTTGGAGTGGCGTCCCTGATGAGCCCCGGCCACCGACTCTCCTGGAGACAGAGAGATGACGCCGGGCACGAGGCCCACGATGGAGCCCACTGAGCCCTGACACCTGGGAGCGATGCTGGTCAGCGGGTTCGGTCTGACAGGGAGACAGATACAGTTCAGGACAATCTGTCACTCACCAGTCTCACAGAACTGATCCAGGACCAGCTGTATTAGAGACAGCACAAGGCCCACCATGTTTGTCTCCGCTTCAATCTGTGCAACCTCCTACACATGTAATTACACTGATATATGTCCCAGTGCAATGCTACACAGCACGTCTGCAGTGTTGGTGAGCGACTGGGTAAATGTAGCTGCTAAGCTACCAGAAAATGTCAAAAGTAACTTACTTTGGTTTTTCGACTTTATCTCAAAATCAGTGTTTTCTCAGTGATCAGTTGATCTGTTGATTATGAAATAACATACTGACATTAAGACTTTCATGTCAACATGTCCTCCAATAACATGACATCATCACTCAGCCTACTGCCCTCCATCTCTCTCCTCTTTCTCCTCCATGTATTTCTCTGTCTCGGCCTCTTTCAGGCGGCTCTCTGCACGTCTCTGTCTCTGATTCAAAAATACATTCTTCACTCAATTTATCCAGAATAAACAAAAGACAGTAATTAAACAGTAAAAATAACAGAGCTAAATAAAACATGTCTTTTTTGGGGACATTAGAACATGAACATGTCCTGCAGAGAACATGTGACACCAGTATGTCCCTCTCTGTCTCTCAGCTCGTCTCTCAGCCCTTGTTGTGTCTTTGTCTCTGGTGCCCATAAACACAGTCTGTGGACGAGACTGAATGAATGAAACCAAGTGTTCAATAAGCATGTGACAAAAATACCAATGACAGATTGTTTACAAAAATATCTGCAGATGCCGATACGGTCAGTTTGTCATTATGCCTGTTTTTACCGTTTGTCTGTCGCCTGCCCACATGCAGCTCAGCGAGGATCACCGTTTCACCTCAGCTCCACACTGACCCTGCACTGCTGCTGCGTTCACTGGCTCGACTGCTCACACCTCCACAGTTCAGATCAAACTTATGTGATTTTTGAACTTTTGATTTTCAGCCAATTAGAAAAGATGATGTAAATGTGGCTGTGAAAACCTGACCAGGTTTAACAGACTGTGTGTGAAATCACTGTGTTAGAGCTGGTTCATACAGCTGTGGTCATCACAGGTAGACTGGTACTTAATAATATGACGACACCAACATGTCTGAAGCAATCACATCTGGAACAGGGGTGTTTCCTCTCCTTGACATTTTCCCAGAGTACATCATGTTGAGCAGAGCGGTGGAGCAAAGTTAGATTTAAAATTTAAAATAATCCAAACTGAAGGACAAAATAAAAATCATCAGCTGGCACCAGTTACTGAGGGTGGAGGACAACTTTGCCCCACATGAAACTTGACTTGTCTTGTGGCGAAGACGAGGGTGAACGGAGCTGGTACAGAGCCATGTGTGCATTGCCCAATCAGTATGCCACAATAATATAAATAACCAGCACCAATTCATCAGTCAGTGAGAATGTGTGTGTGGGCGGGGCATAAGCACATAGAGCCAGCAGCAGCAGCGACCCACCGTCTGACACCGGCACACCGTGAGGACGGAAACAGAGGGCTCTGTGGGGACGGAGCACCTGCTGCAGCAAGCCAACATGCCATCTGCGGCCATTGTGACCAGCAGACTTCACTACAAGCTGATTGGCTGTTGAAACAGGTGACGTGCTTTAAAACCAGCCGCCGGCCATTTGACCAGCTGAGTGTCAGGTGACACCATCAGCCGGCTTGAGTCGAGTTCAGACCGGCCAGTTCACACTGCCAACTCTTTTTTAAAACGGTTTGGTCTTGTGGCGGATCTTTGTTCTGAGCTGGACTGTAGGACACAGCTGTGTGTACACAGGAATATTAGTGGAATCATTGTTGTCATTGGACATGGAAACGGCGCCGTAGGGATATTGTCTTTTCCAGAATAAGGACAAACACTGGAATATTCTGAGCACGTAAACGTGGTCAGTGTGGTGGTGTTACCTCTTGGCCTGGCAGGCTTTGGGTTCAGAGCGGGCCGAGCCAGACGGGTTGAAGGCCAGGGGCCACTCCATCAGAGGGTTCCTGCCATAACGAAAGGTGTAACGCTCACAGGTCTCCACACCTGGCAGCTACACACACACACACACACACACAGAGCAGAGGTCAGTATGAGTCTAGGTTTAATATCTCGACGTGTGTGTGTGTGTGTGTGTGTGTGTGTGTGTGTGTGTGTGTGAGAGACGTACAGACTCGATGATCCTGGTCACTGCAGACGTGGTCAAACCAAACAGATCTTCTCCTTTCAGGTAAACTGGGAAGAGTTTCAGAGTCCCACTGGAGGATCTCATCTGTGATACTGGTTCCAGAATCTGGTCCCACACAGCTGGAGAGACAGAGACACACACACACACACACACACACACACACAGACACACACACACACAGGAGTACATTTACACTGTTAGTTGTGCTCTACAGATTTCCTTTGACTCTACTTTGGTGCTGAACGTTTCTCAGTCAGCTGCAGTTACTTTAACGTTCATATTTTTCAGATCGTCATGGTTACAGGTTATCGTTTTGATTGGTCGCCTGCCTCATTAGGACGGGTCTTATGCATCATGAGCTGGATGCTGAGAAACTTTTGGTTGTCATGGCGCCCGAGCCGTGACAAGACTAACTGTTTCTTCATGGGTTGAGAACAATGTGCTTGTTCTTCAGCCCTGGACGTGGGCGGCTGCAGACTTCCATGTGTCCATGTTTGATGACGTACTACGATCAGGGGTCTGCGTTTGCACCAGGAGACAGACGGGACTGGGGAATGGGAATGACTGTAGTGTGCACAGACTGTGTGGTTACCATGACAGTAATATTTACACATCCTTCTACTTGTAATGGAGTACTTTTAGAGTGTGGTACTTGCTTTTACTAAAGGATCTGAGTACTTCCTCTGGCTGCTGAGCGTCTGATGGTTCCACTTCCTGTCTGTACAGGTAACAGTGCACAGGTGGTGTTTACCTTTGGGTGTTGGTCCGGTCAGTATGAGGTCATCGTATCCCTTCTCCACCACCTTGACTTTGAACAGCGGCTGGCCCTCCTGCTCCTCAATGCAGCACATGTACTTACAGCGTCTACAGGAGCACAATCATGATGTCAGCAGTTAAAACTGAGGACCAATCAGAGGAGAGATCCTCTCTGGAGTAGCATGACTATGGTTAAATGCTAAGTAATAATCATGAGACGGTACGGAAGCAAAGCATTGTGGGAGTTCTAATGAACTGCTGACAGAAACAGAAGCTGAATGGCAGCGGAGGTTTACCTGTTGCTGTGGCGCATGCTCCAGTAGATGCGGTTGGCGTGGTAACCGATGGGGAAGATGGCAGTCTTGTTGTGGAAGGCCTTCATCTGCTGAGGGAGGAGCCTGCCGACGGCGCGGAACAAAAGGCTGCCGACTCGGAAGGTGTGCTGACGCTCGCCGCGCTGCACCACTGCAGCGATCTGCCGCGCCTCGTCCCGCTGTACGAACACTCGCCGAAACACGGAGAAGCATCGCAGCTCGCAGTCGTACGGGTCACTGAGGGCCATTGCAGCGGGGTCGGCAGGCAGCCCCGGAGTGGAGGAGGGAGAGCCGCTGGAGGACCTGTCCCCACTGAGAGGAACCGTCCTGGGCTTATGGAGGTGACAGAGCATGGTCTTATCCTGGAGGACACAGAGCAGAGTATATACAGCATCCCTACGTGTCAACAAGGCCTGTGTGTGTTGTACAGTGTGTGTGTGTGTTGTACAGTGTGGTACCTTGAAGAAGGTGCAGTGGGCCTGCAGTGCGCATGTGAAGTGGTAAGTGTTGGTGCAGCGGAGGCGGTTACAGCCACTTGTGGCTCCGGTCTTTTGACAGTGAGCACAGCGCAGAGTCAGACTTCGTCTCAGAGCCAGCTCCACGTTGATCAGAGCGCCGGCCTGAGTCTCGTACACCTCACTGGACCACAGAGCACAGTTCAGGTGGACCTGAGACAGACAGACAGGTTATTCATCACCAGAGACACTCTGCAGGTCCAAACTATCACCAGAGACACTCTGCAGGTCCAGACTATCACCAGAGACACTCTGCAGGTCCAGACTATCACCAGAGACACTCTGCAGGTCCAAACTATCACCAGAGACACTCTGCAGGTCCAGACTATCACCAGAGACACTCTGCAGGTCCAAACTATCACCAGAGACACTCTGCAGGTCCAGACTATCACCAGAGACACTCTGCAGGTCCAGACTATAACAGCAGACTCACCCACAGGTCCAGGTCCAAGTTAAGCAGTCTGGCTGGTCCATCTGTCCGTCCATCACCCTGTTGGTTACAGAAGCAGCACCTCCGCTGGTCTTTGGGTGGTGGATCAGGACGTAGACAGGTCCCCAGCTTTTTCAAAAGCACATCCACTGCCTCTTCTGTTGGCATGGCAACAGCCTCGTTGGGGATGCATGGACCCCTGAGTAAAAAGAGACACACAAAGGACAATGCAAACGTGCTCAGTGTGATGCTAACAGGCTAACCTGCTCAGTGTGATGCTAACAGGCTAATCTACTCAGTGTGATGCTAACAGGCGAACCTGCTCAGTGTGATGCTAACAGGCTAAGCTGCTCAGTGTGATGCTAACAGGCGAACCTGCTCAGTGTGATGCTAACAGGCTAAAGTGCTCAGTGTGATGCTAACAGGCTAACCTGCTCAGTGTGATGCTAACAGGCGAACCTGCTCAGTGTGATGCTAACAGGCTAACCTGCTCAGTGTGATGTTCAAGCTCCAGCGTGTCCAACGGCAACCCTTCATCCTCTTGCCATGACGAGACAAAAGCAAGTCCTCTACACCTGATACCGCCCGGGGGCGGGGCTTCAGCTTCACCTTCACCTGTCAATCAATCACACAGTCAGTCAATCACCTACTCTGCTATTACATTTGATATGCAAGTCAGTAACCATACCCACCTTGAGGCTGTCCATGCGAGGCCTGGTCTCCATGGTAATAGCAGAGGCAGTGGGGAAAGAGAGTGGTGGGGAGGAGGAGGAGGAGGTGGGGGGAGGTGAGGAGGGAGTGTTGAGGAGGGAGTGGACAGCGATGGAGGACATGTTACTGGTATACTGGTGCTGCACTCTGCTGGGAGGAGGACGATCAGAGCTGGCCAGCATGACGGGGACTGCAGCCTGCGGATAGACAAACATTATGTTGTCATCAACTGCACGCCATGACATCATGAACAGCGCAGCAACACGAAGAACCTCAAGTCACTCCCTTTAAGATTCCCCAGTAGTGAGAGTGTGTCACTCCATTTAGATTCCCCAGTAGTGAGGGTGTGTCACTCCCTTTAAGATTCCCCAGTAGTGAGGGTGTGTCACTCCCTTTAAGATTCCCCAGTAGTGAGGGTGTGTCACCCCCTTTAAGATTCCCCGGGAGTGAGGGTGTGTCACTCCCTTTAAGATTCCCCAGTAGTGAGAGTGTGTCACTCCATTTAGATTCCCCAGGAGTGAGGGTGTGTCACTCCCTTTAAGATTCCCCAGTAGTGAGGGTGTGTCACTCCCTTTAAGATTCCCCAGGAGTGAGGGTGTGTCACTTCATTTAGATTCCCCAGGAGTGAGAGTGTGTCACTCCCTTTAAGATTCCCCAGTAGTGAGGGTGTGTCACTCCCTTTAAGATTCCCCAGGAGTGAGAGTGTGTCACTTCATTTAGATTCCCCAGGAGTGAGAGTGTGTCACTTCATTTAGATTCCCCAGGAGTGAGAGTGTGTCACTTCATTTAGATTCCCCAGGAGTGAGGGTGTGTCACTTCATTTAGATTCCCCAGTAGTGAGGGTGTGTCACTCCCTTTAGATTCCCCAGGAGTGAGAGTGTGTCACTTCATTTAGATTCCCCAGGAGTGAGAGTGTGTCACTTCATTTAGATTCCCCAGGAGTGAGGGTGTGTCACTCCCTTTAAGATTCCCCAGGAGTGAGGGTGTGTCACTTCATTTAGATTCCCCAGTAGTGAGGGTGTGTCACTCCCTTTAGATTCCCCAGGAGTGAGAGTGTGTCACTTCATTTAGATTCCCCAGGAGTGAGAGTGTGTCACTCCCTTTAGATTCCCCAGGAGTGAGAGTGTGTCACTTCATTTAGATTCCCCGGGAGTGAGAGTGTGTCACTCCCTTTAGATTCCCCGGGAGTGAGAGTGTGTCACTTCATTTAGATTCCCCGGGAGTGAGAGTGTGTCACTCCCTTTAGATTCCCCAGGAGTGAGAGTGTGTCACTCCCTTTAGATTCCCCAGGAGTGAGAGTGTGTCACTTCATTTAGATTCCCCAGGAGTGAGAGTGTGTCACTCCCTTTAGATTCCCCAGGAGTGAGAGTGTGTCACTCCCTTTAGATTCCCCAGGAGTGAGAGTGTGTCACTTCATTTAGATTCCCCGGGAGTGAGAGTGTGTCACTTCATTTAGATTCCCCAGGAGTGAGAGTGTGTCACTCCCTTTAGATTCCCCAGGAGTGAGAGTGTGTCACTTCATTTAGATTCCCCAGGAGTGAGAGTGTGTCACTCCCTTTAGATTCCCCAGGAGTGAGAGTGTGTCACTCCCTTTAGATTCCCCAGGAGTGAGAGTGTGTCACTTCATTTAGATTCCCCAGGAGTGAGAGTGTGTCACTCCCTTTAGATTCCCCAGGAGTGAGAGTGTGTCACTCCCTTTAGATTCCCCAGGAGTGAGAGTGTGTCACTTCATTTAGATTCCCCAGGAGTGAGAGTGTGTCACTCCCTTTAGATTCCCCAGGAGTGAGAGTGTGTCACTCCCTTTAGATTCCCCGGGAGTGAGAGTGTGTCACTTCATTTAGATTCCCCAGGAGTGAGAGTGTGTCACTTCATTTAGATTCCCCAGTAGTGAGAGTGTGTCACTTCATTTAGATTCCCCAGGAGTGAGGGTGTGTCACTTACCTTGGTTCCAGCTGTTGTGCTCTGCAGGTCAGATGTGTAGAGTGCAGAGCAGTTTGGACTGCAGAACACCAAGCTGGATCCTGGTCTGGACTGACCCTCCTGTAACACACACACACACACACACACACACACACACACACACACACACACAGTGACTTCCTGTCTTCCATCTTTGAAGTTTTACTCTCTGTGTCAAAAAGTGGTGTCCTGTATCCAACCTGTTTGAGCTCCTTGACGATGCGGACTCCGTTTCCCAGCAGCACCTTGCAGCAGCTGCAGCACTGAGACCTGGCGGCGGCAGCAGCAGGAGGTGGAGGTCTCTGCTGTCTGCTGCCTGTTGAACCCTGCTGACACATCAAACTGTTGCTTACATGATGTTCAGAACAGTGACTTTTATAAAACAAACACAAAACACAATGTTGTACACAGAGTGTGTGTTTGTGTGTATGTGTGTTAACTGTGTCATATGTAGATGACACTATTCATTCATCTATGTATTTATCTTTGATCTTTAACTCAGAAAACAAAGTGAAGAGGTGTGATGTGTTTCAGTGTCCAGCAGAGGGCAGCAGACCCCTGCCAATGCTGAACACAAAAACACCGTTGATGATTTTCGTGGTTGACATGGCGATGACGATAAAAACCTGATACGTTGCAGTATTATCTCCCACCTGTGTGAGCGGCACTCGGACTCCGGCCAGCAGTGCCAGAGAGCTACGCTCGGGGCCGGCGGGTCGAATCAGCTGATAGTCGATGGGGACGGGGACCCGCAGCAGCTCCGCCACCGCCGCCATCACACCTGCAGCGTTCTGTGGACACAGTGATGTCATCAGATGGGAAGGGCCACTGGTGACTCAACAAACAGAGAGGCAGCGAGAGAGGCTTACCTGAGCGGCAACAGGGTTCAGGGTTATCGCTATGGTAACCAGGTCTGTGTTAGAGCAGGAGGGAGGACCCTGGTGGCTGGGCTCCGACTTCACTTCCTGTTTCACTGCAGAGCCTGGACACACACACACACACACACACACACACACACACACACAGAGGAAACAGGTGAGAAAATAATTATTTAAATGTTTTAATCTTTCTCTTGTCACAAATACAATGAAAAACAGCTCTGTTCACACTGAACCACCAACTACTGCGGTAACACTTAGAGTACTACTGCGGTAACACTTAGAGTACTACTACGGTAACATGTAGAGTACTACTGCGGTAACACTTAGAGTACTACTACGGTAACATGTAGAGTACTACTGCGGTAACACTTAGAGTACTACTACGGTAACATGTAGAGTACTACTGCGGTAACACTTAGAGTACTACTACGGTAACACTTAGAGTACTACTGCGGTATTTAAGTATAATATATAAATACTCCATCTTTCTGATGTTACTGTGTGATAGCTATCACACGGAGCAGGAAACACTTTGCTGATTACTGACCTTTGCCCCAGGCACAGGGCATCATGGGTATTGTAGGTGACGAGCAGGGAGAGGGTGGCTCCAGTTTGATGAAGGACAGGTCGGGGTACCTGCTGACCTCCATGTCTGCCACGCTCTCCGGAGAGGAGGACGGAATGAAACCATCCGGGCTGTCACGACCACACGTGTCCTGGACCCTGAGGAGGAAAAGGCATGAAGAAGAAAGACGAGCAGGGAAACAGATGAAGAAGAGGAAAGAGAAGAAGAAGAAACAGAAGAAGACAAAGAAGTAGTGACTGATACTGAATATAAATTCATCTTTTCAGAATATCCCCCACAACTTTTAATCAGGAACATGTCTCAACACGGCTGATCTCAAGAACACATGTAAACATCTAACGTCTATACTCTGTCTCTCCCCTGACTGGCCTCAATGTCCTCAAACGAGACAATAAATAAATCTCAATGTCCTCAAACCAGACGATAAATAAGTCTCAATGTCCTCAAACCAGACGATAAATAAATCTCAATGTCCTCAAACCAGACGATAAATAAGTCTCAATGTCCTCAAACGAGACGATAAATAAATCTCAATGTCCTCAAACCAGACAATAAATAAGTCTCAATGTCCTCAAACCAGACGATAAATAAGTTTCAATGTCCTCAAACCAGACGATAAATAAATCTCAATGTCCTCAAACCAGACGATAAATAAATCTCAATGTCCTCAAACCAGACGATAAATAAGTTTCAATGTCCTCAAATGAGACGATAAATAAGTCTCAAGGTCCTCAAATGAGACGATAAGTCTCAATGTCCTCAAACCAGACGATAAACAAGTCTCAATGTCCTCAAATGAGACGATAAATAAGTCTCAATGTCCTCAAATGAGACGATAAGTCTCAATGTCCTCAAACCAGACGATAAATAAGTCTCAATGTCCTCAAATGAGACGATAAATAAGTCTCAGTGTCCTCAAACCAGACGATAAATAAGTCTCAATGTCCTCAAACCAGACGATAAATAAGTCTCAATGTCCTCAAACCAGACGATAAATAAGTCTCAATGTCCTCAAATGAGACGATAAATAAGTCTCAATGTCCTCAAATGAGACGATAAATAAGTCTCAGTGTCCTCAAACCAGACGATAAATAAGTCTCAATGTCCTCAAACCAGACGATAAATAAGTCTCAATGTCCTCAAACCAGACGATAAATAAGTCTCAATGTCCTCAAACCAGACGATAAATAAGTCTCAATGTCCTCAAACGAGACGATAAATAAGTCTCAGTGTCCTCCAACGAGTACTTCCTAATGAACAGCGTCTTAGCTTGTTACTGTCAGTAAGATTGTTTACGTGTTGTGATATAAAACTACAAATATTATCAATCATAAATAAACAACTTTCAACCATAAAATGTGGTTGAAGAAAAGGTTTTGGAACTTGTCCAGTTTGGTGTCGTGCCATCTTGTTTTCACATGGATTAGTGTATTATGCTTTTGCTTCCACTAGATGGCACTAGAAGTCCATGAACGAGAGCGACAGGTCTCAGTTGGGCTGAATGAAGTATAAAGGAGCAGGGAACCCAGAAAGTGACGTCCTCATATGAGGACACAGGGTCCCAGGAGTGTCAAGCACAGGAGCTGGGTAAACCTTCTTAGTTACATTCCACCTCGGTCAGTGGGCGGTGTTTACCTGATCTCTTCCTGATTGTTGTGGGGTGGCGTTGGCAGGGAGGCGGGGACGTCAACAGTTTTGGAGGTGTGGTTCAGAGTCAGAAGCCCCTCCCCCTTCTGTTTCACACCTTTCACTGAGAGAAAAAAACAAACATTTCCATTCAAAGATCAGCTGCAGCACTCGCTCTTCTGTCTCCATGATTCACTACGAGGTCAATTCTTGAGTTATGGCCAAAAACATGAGGTGAACATAACATAGTTCACAGTGACCTTTGACCACAAAATTCTAATTAATTGATTTTTAAGTCCAAGTGGATGTTTGTGCTGAATTTAAAGAAATTCACTTGAGGCGTTCTTGAGATATCACGTTCACAAGGATGGGATGGAGACACGTACGGACATACAGATGTAGGAACGTACAGAAGTACAACCTGAAAACATGATGCCCATTCTCTCTACTGGAGAACAGATGATGTCTCTTGGTCTAAATTATCAGTGAATTCATTGGAACTAAGAGGTGAGCAGACGACCCAAAGCTGTCACATACCTGTGGTCACATGGCTGCCGTGTTTCAAGTATCGGATTAAAAGAGCTGTACTGAAAATGCAAAACTCACTAAAACGTCTGTAACTGCACATTAAAGATTTTATGCTGGCTTGAGGAGGTTTTATCTTTGTTGAAAAAGAGTTGATGTGATGAATGGGACGTGGAAACAACTTATCTGAACAAGTTCTGACATGCGAACATTAAACTCACTTGACTGATCAGCTGTTTCTGCTGTCAGCGTCTTCTCAGATATTCCCATAATGTGGGAAAACATGGCTGGTAGTACAACAGGTGTGTGTGGACTGCTGAGGAGACTGAAGGCGACTTGTTTTGTCTCCTGATTGGACTTCTTCTACTCTGATTACTGGCAGATTACAGCCATGTGTGGAGCAAAGCCTGTGACGCCAACTTCGGACCCAACGACACTCCATGAAGCTGAGTTTATTCACTTCAAACCAGTTTATGGAAATGTGTCTAATTCACATTTAATTTTGTCCCATTTCAAAAGTTTCCTCAAAATATCCGACTGAGAGATCTTTGACTCTAAGTCAAGGGTTCATTAATATTCCCTTTCTGTACAAAAATAAATTCTTTCCTTTCAAACGTTACTGCCCTCATACCTCCATGTATCCTCTATGATGTCACAGTTACAGCCATTAGAGGGCACCAGAGGGCGGAGTCAAAAGTTACACACAACAACAAACAAGGCGATGGTGAAAGAGGTTGTGATATTGTACCTTTAAAAGGAGTTGGCGCTGTAGACAGCGCTGCTTTGTGAGGTCATTAAATTCATCCTGACATGTGGGCGGAGAATTCTTCTCACTATATTACTGATTCGTTCTGTTAAGCCATTATTTAAATGTCTTCATTGTCTCCTACAGTTGTATCTTGCTTGAACTACGCTACGCTGTCTCCACGCTCTGCAGTGGTTCTGGTCTGTTTTGTCTGTATCCAAAAGATCTCGGAAGGCGTGTACAAATATGGAGGAAATGAACGCAGAGTACGGACAGAAGGCTCCGTCTGTGTCTGTATCAAACATGAGCATGAATGAGCCCTATCACAGTATCCATGAGCCTTTCAGACAAAGCAGTGGGTCTAAATAGCACCACTCACCGTCCTGTTCCGTGATGTCCTTCCTCGCCAGCTCCTCCGTTGTGGCGAAGCCGTTGACCAGTTTCTGCCTGGCGACAGGTGGGGGGGTGGGGGGCAGGGAGGCCGGAGGTGTGGGGGGGTTGCTGAGGTTATTCTGCTGCAAGAGTGCAGATGGGAAATGATGTAAAAATAAAGACTGAGTGAAACAGACAGTTTAATGTTTGTGTAGCTGTGGTTGGTGTCACAACAGCTGTAGTGGGGCTGCAGTAGTACCTTGTATATGAGCTGGGAGTAGTAGTCAGTGACTCCGTCCAGGCAGGCGTTACCGAAGGAGCCCGTCAGTCTGGAGTCTCTGCCCAGAGAGGAGCTGCCGTACGGGGGGAACAGACTCAGATCCACCCCGAGAACCGGCTCCATGAGAGGCAGCACCGACAGCTAGGGGCAGTAATCAATAGTCAGTACAGATAACCAGCTGTCAGTAACGGCTGTGAAGAGCAGGAAACACTGAATTAAAAGTCTCAAAGGAAGTCCGTGTTTGACTGACAGAGAATGAATCAGAAACTGTTCACAGCTGCAGCGACTCTGGTCTTCGGATACCCTTCTGATACCAAATCCACTGTGTCACATTTGTCACTACGACCATGCCCACTGTCAGCCAGACCTGGTGTATAACTGCCTTCACAACACTCTGAGTAAGACATACACCCACTCTCCTTTTTAATGTCAAGATTTGAAAAAATAAAACTCTTTCTGAGAGGAGCTCCTGATGGTTTCTTTCAATTATCATGGAGATTATTAAATAACCATTCCTCCATATTAAGAATCAAATCTCTGTCCCATTTAATTAATATATAATCTGGTCTGTAAGTGTGCTGGTGTCTCTCTCTCCATTAAATACCTTTCTCCTTATTCATTTTTTTATTTACTTATAGCTTATTGTTGTTTTTGCTTTATTCCTTTTTTACCCTTGTGATTTTTCTTCCTTTCACATCCTCTTGAGTTGTGATGCCACAGTTACAGTGAAAAACAATGGGAAACAGGAAATAAACATGTTTGGTAAAAACCATTTTACTGTGAACAACAGAGGGTCTACCTGTCTGAGGTGTGTCATCAGCGGGTCAGAGGGGGAGGTGGAGGAGGAGTGGAGCGTCTTCTCCTCCTCCTCTTTCTTCCTCCTCTTGTTTTTGGAGGGAGCTCTGTCTTTCTCCGGCCGAGCCAGTCTTTTACAGCGCTGTGCCTTCTTCCTGCTGGACGAGTCCAGCACATCTGGACCTGGACTGTCCATCATCACCTGGAGGAGGAGGACACAGGTTGCCATGGTAACATTTCTGCTCAGATGTCACAGTTAAAGCCACTTCATTCATAATGAACCCCTCCTCACCATGTTGCCATGGGAGCCAGGCCTGTCCTCCTCCTCAGACCGGATGCTCTCATTGGACAGCTGGCGGCGGGCAGCAGGTGGGGTCTGAGCAGTGGGCGGGGCCTGGCCGGTGGGTGATGGCGTGGTTGCTGGAGAGGTCTTGTCCTTCAGCAGGTGTCTGAGCAGCTCCTTGCCCCCATCTCCCCCGTGGACAGGAGAGGGAGAGGAGAATCCCTCACCCCCGCCCTCCTCCATCTTCACCACACCTCCTCCACATGCTCCTCCCTCCTCACGCTCCTCCTGCAGGGAGACAGGGACACATTAAACACCGGAGCAGTGTAACACAATACTGTGACACAGTAACATCAGAGTAAGGTCACAGTAAGGTCACAGTAACATCAGAGTGAGGTCACAGCAAGGTCACAAAAACATCAGAGTAAGGTCACAGCAAGGTCAAAAAAACATCAGAGTAAGGTCACAGTAACATCAGAGTGAGGTCACAGCAAGGTCACAAAAACATCAGAGTAAGGTCACAGAAACATCAGAGTGAGGTCACAGCAAGGTCAAAAAAACATCAGAGTAAGGTCACAGTAAGGTCACAAAAACATCAGAGTGAGGTCACAGTAAGGTCACAGTAACATCACATTAACTGACCTTGACCTCCAGATGACCTCTCTGACACTCCATGCCCTGGGCGGAGCCTCTCTGTTGGGCAGCAGAAATGACGGACAGCTGTTTTTCCAGCTCTGATGACGGAGCCAGTCCGGAGAGGGAAGAGCTTAGAGAGAAGCACAGATCTGATTGATCCATGTTGCCTCGAGTGGGCGTGGAGCAGGAAGTGTCTGACACAGCCGGAGTGGGTGGGGCTGTGATGTCATCAGAGTGTGAGGACAGTGGCGTCCTGGCTCCTCCTCCACTTGCGGGCTCATCTCCTTCCCTCTTCCTGCTCCTTTTCTTCTTTGGTTTGTCATCGGGGATGATGTCAGAGTAGAGCTGGATGAGGGAGGAAGGGCCGCCGGAAGAGGAGCAGGAGAAAGATGGGGAGGAAGAGGAGGAGTCTTGTCCAAATCGATGTGCCTGACCTCCAGCATGGGAGGGGGTCATTCCTGCCGCTCCGATCCCAGCAGACCGTACCTGTACCTGTACCTGTCCCGGGGCCGCGGGCACAGTGGGGCCCGACAGCCTTGGCCTGGTCTGCAGGTTGGAGGGAGCCACATCCACAGGCAAGGCCCTGCCTCGCTCTGCTGCAGCCCCAGGCAGCAGACCTGAAGCTGGGTGAGCTCCAGGGTGAAGGGGTCCTCCTACGAAGCCCTGGTGATGGCCTGCCTGCTGGGGGAATGGTGCTGCTGCCTGGCCCTGATGCTGTGGGGGAGGTCTGGAGGCTGGGGGGGACTGGAGGAAGTCCTGGGGCAGCTCAGAACTGAAGAAGGGCATCTGGGAGAGACTATCCTCTCCATGGGCAGGTGCTGACCCCGCAGGACCTCCAGGTCCAGGAGTTTGTCCGGCTCGAGCCCCTGATGGAGCTCCAGATGAGGCCATGGCCGCTACTCCAGCTCCAGGACCCATGGAGGCTCCCAGGAGGCCATGCTGCTCCAGTTCCAGCCTCTGCTGCAGGGCACGATGACGCTCCACCTGAGAGGAGAAGAGCAGCTGCGTGTTTTGGGGCTGCAACCATTAGTCAAGTCATCCATCAGTCAGGAAATTAATCAGCAACTATTCTGATGATCGAATAATCGTTTCTGTCATTTTTTATCAGATCCTAGTTTCACGCTTTTTAATTGTTTTCATTGTCGGACATGATGACAAAGGGAACAGATTTTTGGACTGTGGTTCAGACAAAACAGGCGGAAACAACACAGCAGGACAGGTTCCACTGTTTCCTGACATTTCATTGACGGAACCATTTTTTCAATGACTGGAGAGAATAATGGGCAAAAACAATGTGTTTGTGTTTCTACTTCCTGTTGTGAGTGATGACAGTGCGAAGCTTCACCTCATGCATGAGCTGAACTCTCTGCCTCTCCTGCTGCTCTCTCAGCCTCTCCCTCCTCTCCCTCTCCTGGAAACCTTCGCTGAACGGGTTGTTGTCGTCAAACTTCACCTGCAGGTTGCGGAGATAGAAGTCAGAGCTTCACTCTTTCTGCATTCAATAACCTCTGTGGTAACTCTTATAGTCAAGGACATGGCTGTCAAACAGAATCATCAAAAGCTGGATCAGATGTTTGGTTTTGACTCGTCTCACATGCCTGAACCACAATCACACTTACATAAGCTCTATCATTATTCTCACTATGTTCTTCCTTGGCGGAGCTTCTGGAGCTGAGACCATCAGTTGATTAATTAATCAGGTTTTATGATCACTGATGGCCATGCAGGCTGCAGTATTAAAGCTGCTCTGTGCTTATTTCCTTAAGAATGAAAACGTAGTGAATGAACAGCTCTGCAGCAACTGGAGGTGTTGCAGTGGATTAGAAATCCATCAGAGTCAGAAGCTATGAATGTTGTGGTTGATTCCAGGGGTGTTACCTGAGGTGGGGCAGCCGCTGCGTCCGCTGCTGCTCCAGTGGGCCCTGTGCTGGGGCCCTGGGGGCCCGCAGTGAAGCCCGCTGTCGGAGCAACGAGGCCGGGCACCATGGGAGGAGGGGTGTGGGTGTGCAGGGCAGCCCGAGGAGCGTTAGGTAGGGACGGAGGCATCTGAGGGGGCAGATGAAGTGGCATCCTCTGCCCCATCACCCCTGCTGGGGCCCCGCTCCCTGGGGTCCAACCAAGGGGGGCGTTTGGGATACGGGCCGGGGTGGGGCCACCCGGGTGGGACTGCATTGACACCATGGGTTGAGGGAGGAGGGGCGCTCCTGCAGCTGCTCTCTGCTGCTGCTGCTTGGTCCTGTAGTCCTCGATCAGCTCGGCATGATCCTTCTGCTGCTTCCGGATCTGAACACACCACAGCACCACAGTGACGCGTCAGCTGCAGAGCGACTTGACATCGCACACATTCACTTATAAACCAACAGTGAATGTATCTGTCACAAACATCACCATGAACTTACACACTGCGCTTTATTTCACACACCCTCCTGCTTACACTAACACTCACTCAGACGTCTGACAGCTGGAGGCAAGAGACATGCAAGACTTTTTAATTCAAGACCAATTTTACAAAAACAAAAACTGAAGAAAAACTAGAATTACTGTTTCTGACAGTCTCCATCCATGTCTGTGATAACACGGATTGAATATATGCTGTTGACTATTTAAATACTAAATTATAAAATGAACTACAGTTTTAAAAAGTTAAATAAAGTAGCTGCCATCATATAATACAGTTAAATGATGTAATAAAGTAAGATAAATAAAGAACTGTTGTGGAACCTCTGATGCTTTTATTTTGAAGCAACTGGCTCGCCTCAGGCAGGAAGTGATGATGTTTTTACTGTGAACTCAAAGCTTCCTGTTTGACAGTTAGCTGTTAGCAGTTAGCAGACAGTGAAACTGTTACAGTAGCACCTTTAAACATGAGGATTTATTCACTGTGAGCGGGAAACAATTTAACAGCTCCGGTCTGTATTTCAATAATATGTAACAGTCACATTGGTGCTCCATGGTCGCAAAATGCAACTCAACAGTCACAGGCTGCAGTGCTGCAGAAACAAAAACACGCCTGGATGGGTGAGGGAGTGTGTTTGTTTTTGTGTGTGTCTGTGAGAGGCAAAACCAAACATAGAAGCATGTCTAATGTGGATGTGACACTTTATACTCCACACTCAGGATATGGTCATTTTAAATATCCCACGTGGAACATGCTGAGTTAGCGTATAATCGATACATCGCCCACCCCTAGTCTGGAGGTGGTGGATGTGAAGGGAGGCCCCAGGTGTGTCAGTGTACCTGCTCCAGCTGTTTCTGGACCGCTCCCTGCTGCTCCGTGATGTTGCGGAGCTGGGCGGCGTCCTCCTCGGCAAGCGCTCGGCCGGCCTTCTTAGCCGTTCTCTGTTTGGCCGACAGAGATTTCTTGGTCTTGCGGTGAGCAGCGATCTGGTCCTCCAGGAGGCGCTGCTGCATCTGCAGGAGCTGCTGCGTCTCCCCCAACCACTCCTCGTACTGACGCCGCTGGGACTCATCTGCGGGACACAGGACAGCTTTTACACACAAACAGTGAGTGAGACACAGTGAAGCAGAAGACATCTCATGTCCAACACTCAGACTTTAGAAACAACATCCCAACGAGCACCAACCAGGATTTCAACGTTGAATTTGAGTTGAACCCGGTGAAACTCGGTGTGAACGTCTATGACCTCTTTCTTTTACTAGCTGACATGGTTACAGCATCAACGTGTCACATAAACACATCTGTTTAATTATTCTGGTAATTTGCTGAGTTGTGTGGTAAAAGTGAGACGATACTGATTAGTGCGTGAAGGTATTTCTCCTAAGTGATACTGCACTGGGAGGTGCAGACTATTTACTGGAGTTTACCAGCCTGTCGCTCATGTTGCATCTGAAGATAATTACAAGCACGGCCGTTCTCGACTTTCAATATCCGACAGTCCACCACCAACAATTTCATCACGTCTCGCCAATTGAAATGAAACATAGAATTGGTCTCAGTTTCTATTATCAAGATCTATTTTTAGCTCGTCATCGTCTCATTTTCGTCACGGATACAAAGTTGTCATAGTTTTTATCAATGAAATAAACACTGAATGATGACAGATGTATTTACAAACTGTGGAGGATGAGTGAAATATGGTCTAAACATGAACGTTCGATCAACGCCTTCAGACAGTCGTGAAAAAACTTTCACTAATGAATCTTTTCTGAACGTCTTTCCACCAGTGACCAAAGACGTATTTTAAACTCCTTTCAACAGAAAATGTTTGCTGAGTATTTTGAATATTCAAAGAAAGAGATATTTTGTGTTGAGAAACCACATGAGGTAAATAATAAGCCAAAGCACAGTATTTATATGTCTTTAATATTAATGTTCTGTTCACAGACAAACTTAAAACTAAATATTTACTGTGCTATTACTTTGTTATCTGTTCTCACTAATTCTAGTTTTCCATCATCACATCCTTCAACATGACCTGACAGTGTGATGTTTGCAGGATTTTATTTTAAAACTAGAATTAGCGCCTCACGGTTGTACGCCTCCACCAAACAGTGAGGTAACACTTCACATTCCTGTCTGTCCAGACTCATATGTATCCATAACAGTTGACAGTGTTTCAACTGTTGCTGCAAACAAGCTCCAAGTTCCAAAGCACGGATGCTTCACACACAGAAGATCTATACAATCAGCACAGTTTCAAGATTAGAGTCACCAATTCAGTATCTGACCAAATGTCTCTCCTTCTGTTCCTGAGATATGACGTTAAAACATGATGATGTCACAGTCAAGCTGACCTTTGACCTTCATTATTTTATCCCGTTAGACATTTGTGTCAAGTTTGGTCAGAATTAGTCAATGAATTCTGGAGTTATGGCCAAAAACATATTTTGTAAGGTCACACTGACCTTTGACCTTTGACCACACAATTCTAATCAGATTATCCTTCAGCCCAGTTGGACGTTTGTGCCAAATTTGAGGAAATTATCTAAAGGCTTTCTTAAGATATCACGAGAACGAGACAGATGCGAGGTCACACTGATCTTTGACCTCCAAAATCATTTCAGTTCACTGTTGAGTCCAAGTGGGCGTTTGTGTAAAATTCGAGGACATTCCCTCAAGGCATTCTTGAGATATCACGTTCATGAGAAAGGTACGGACGAATGGATGGACATACGGACAACATGATGCCTCTGGCCACGGCTGCCGCTGGCGTGGAGACATACTGAGAAACATGTAGTGAGTGGATGATTTTTTGTTGTTAGGATTATTCTCTGGTACTCACTGACGAAGCCCGGGCCAAAGCTGGGGGGGTTGGGTCGCACCAACTGGGGATTCAACTTTGCGTCCTGACAGGAAGAGAAGACACTTTCTGTTTGAAGGCAAACTCAGCAAATACATTCCGACACAATGACGAGGATAAAGTGACGCAATGCAGTTCAGCATTAACTATCACATTAACAAACTAATTATTGTCACAAAGACACATGATGCCATGGTTCTACATACTTGTCCTGGCAGGTGTGGAGGCTGAGGGGTCCCCTCTGGACCTGGGACCGCAGGAGCCACAGGAGCCTGCTGGAACCTAGTGCGCGTGCGCACACACACACACACACACACACACACACACACACACACACACACACACAGACCGAGAAAAAGAAAAGATGTCTGTCAGTCTTAAATAATGAGTTGTTTGTCATCTTCTCTGGTCTGTGAGTTTTATTTAGTGTATAATCACCTGGAAATCAGAACGGTTGTCCTTCCATTACCTCAGAATGAGTCGGTTATATCTACACAGCGAGCAGGTTCTCGTTGAGATCGCCATGTTTCTACAGTAGCCCAGAACGGACAAACCAAACCAAATGTTTTGGCGACACCCACTGTAGTTGTGCTACACGCTGGGCACACGGTATAAGTTTCAGTTCTGCAACCTCATCACTAGATGCCACTTAAAGCAAAGGAATCACCAGAGGCCCCATGACACGGTATTATCACGCTATGTAAGTCACAATACAATATTACTGCAGTTTTAAAGGTTCTGCAATATGCTGAGTATTGTGATAACACACTGTGATTTATTACATTTTAAAGGAAAACTAATCAGATAAAAGTTCTCAGTCCATCATTTCTCTTCACTTATTTTTTTGGCAGCAAACTGTGCCTGGTCGACCGAAAAGTAATTGATTCTATAACTTATTAGGCTCCCAAAATTTTAATTTGGAATTGCAACATTACTAATTTACAGACTTCAAAAACACGATACCACAAAATGTGATGGATACTTGCCATCCGTTTATCTAAACAGTAATGCCACACAAAATATTGTGTTCTCACGCTGTATCGACTTTCCCCTGCCCCTACTAAATCCAACACACTGAACCTTTAAAGCAGCATTCAAACACACACACACACACACACACACACACACACACACACACACTCCGACATACATGATGTCAAGTCCTCTGCTCCATCAAATCGATTCTACTGATAAATCTCCATTAAACCTTCAAGTTTACATTCTGAGCGGCGAGCTGACTGTAGTCTGACCATAGCCTGATAACGGACTGACCGTTAGGGTTGGGTACCGTTCACATCTAAATCGGTCCTGACGGTTTTGTTGCTCCTTCGTCACTCAAATAATACAGAAAAGAAAACCGACCGTGATCCTAAAACTATGGCAGCAGATCTGCACTGCAGTGGTAGCTGTGGCTCACCGGGAAGCTGACAGAGTCGTCATGGAGATTCATGTTGGCCCCGACAAGTTGGGCCTTCTTGTCTTAACTTGGCGGGCTCACCCACATGCACTCTCAGCTACCAACATTTGGCACCAACGGATTTAGGATGAATCAGTACTCGGTCGTACCAATCTAATTCAGTCAGTGCCCTTAAAAGTAATGAGTCTAGTACCAAACCCTACCAACTGTGGGCCGACAAAGGACCGACTGTGGGCCGACAAAGGACCGACAAAGGACCGACCACGGGCCAAAGGACCGACTGTGGACCAAGAGAGGTCGTACCTGTTGATGACCATGGGGTTGAGTCCCAGGCTGCCCTGGGTCATGACCTTGTTAATGCCCTTTAGAGCCACCATCTTGGCCTTCATGATGGGATCAGAGATGGAGTCAAAGTCTGCTGAACACACACAAAAACACAGAGTGACCTTCTGTGCTTGCACACAATATTCCATAACAACAATCTCAAAAGCAACAAGCAGGTGAACAGGAGCACTGTGTAAATGTCTTACCTATGTTGGGTAACACAGTGTCTGTCGTGGACCTTTGTCTGATCAGGGCCTGCATCTGTTTCTGCTGCTGCTGCTCCTGGCGCTCCTGGTCTAGGAGGTCCTGCAGGAGGAGCGGCTGCTCCTCCAGGAGGAGAGGCCTGTGATGGTTCTGGTCCTGGTCCTGGTTCTTTGGGAACACAGCCTGGCTCTGGGTCTGGGGGTTGAGGAGGAGACGAGGCTGGGGGGGTTGTAGGGACAGTGGGTGAGGCGAGGCAGGGGCTCCCTGGGGAGTCAGACTGGGGTGGGGAGACACAGGGACGCCTTGAGGGTGGGGGGTGAAGAGAGCCGAGGGGGAGGGTCCAAATGGTCTCTGCTGCTGCTGGAAGACCAACTGTTGACCTGGAGACAAGAAGGAGTTAATGTTAGCTGTTCATCAGATCAATACATACAGATAAGACTGTCACACTGTGATCAAGGTGAATTCTGAATTCATTCTTTCTGATTCCAGGCTTCACAAAATCTATCAAGAAGAAATACCAATCAATAATCTATCAAGTAAAAAAAAAAAGATCAATAATCTATCAATAAAATTCCATCAATTGGAAATACTGATCAATAATCTATCCATAAAATCTAATCTGTAATATGTCTAAAGTTCATATTTGTGATATTTGTTTACCTCCAGTCATGGGGGGATGAGCTCTGGGAGCCATGCCTGATGACGGAGCCTGTTCCTGGGTCTGGAGAGCCGGCAAGGCCCCTGAACCAGAACCAGAGTCCTCCCCCTTCTGGAGGGAGGCAGGGACTGAGGGCTGGCTAGAGCTTGCTGCCTCAGCTCCTGGAGCTCCTGGAGGTCTGGGGGGTCTGCTGGTGGTGACAACCCCAGACTGTGGAGCAGGGTTCTGGGTTGTAGAAGGGACTTCACTGGTTTCTGTCTTGACGCTGTCCTGCACTTCCTGTTTGCACTGGCTGTAGCTATCTGTCTTTCTGGACCCACCAGCTCCGTCCCTCCTCTCCCCCCTGTCCTTCTCCACCGCAGGCTCCCCCAGGTCCAGCTCCTCGTTGAACATGTCCTTCTTGTCTTCCAGATTGAGCTCAGGGTCAGCGTAGGCGATCAGGTCGAACTTCCCCGACAGCAGGAGGTCGTCGAGGTGGAGGTCGTTAGGACCCAGATCCAGGTCCTCTTTACCTGAAAAGCCAGCAGGAATTTTCTGGTAAAATCTAAATAATTTGTTAAAACAAATACTGCATTATATCGTCAAAAGGATCTCATCAGAACCATAAAGCCATCACATATTTTTATCTGAGCCGGTCCCTGTTGGACAGAACAAACGACTTGATGATTTATTATTCTGTCCATGAATCGACATGTGACTTGTAGTCGTACCGTCTTCAGGGTCGAGGTTCAGGTTGAGGTCAACCAGATCTTTCACCTCCACATCCTCCAGGTCCTTCACGGCTGAGTCCTCTCCCTCCAGGTGCTCCTCCATCCCATCAGCCCCTGGGAGTGTTGTGTCGCCGCTCTGAGTCAGTGCTGCTGCTGCGTGGCCGAGGTGCTGCTGCTGGTTCAGCTGGTCCAGCATCGTCTGCTGGCCCAGTGGCGTCTGAGCGGGCCTGGTTGCAGGCGCCTGGGGGTCTCTGGGCTGCAGCAGCGGGGCCTCGGGGTCGGGGGTGGCAGGCACAGAGAAGGACAGCCTCAGGCGGTTTTCCGGGGTGCGGTGTCGAAGCTCGATGTAGGGCTGTCCCATGATGCTGTGCTGCTGGAGGGGGAGGGAGCGTGGAAGGAAGGGCTGGGGGACACCTGGAGGGGGAGGACAGTATTAAATAAATGACACAAAGTTTTTTTAAAGAATATTTTAAAGGGCTTTTTGCCTTTGATCAGATGGACAGTGCTGGTATGGGGATCACTGAAGAAATCACGATTTCACATCAGATTTGGAGTACGGGTATGAAATAAAATGTGACATGTTAAAACTACAATATGACCAATGTGTGAAATACAACAAAAATAAAGAACATTCATGTAAACGATATCACATCACTGAAAGACCCTGTTACTGTACAGGAGGTGTGTTTTTATCTTTAGATCAAATCCAGTAGACGCCACATGAAAGAGGCATGAAGGCTTCAGAAAAGTACATGCTCCAAGAACGCAGGGGAATGTGAGGTTCCTGGTAAGGGTGTAACGATCCATTGAATTTATTGTTTCAGTGATCAGTGATCCAACCAATACCATCGACACAAAGTGAAAACATAGACCCATGTCATCATCTTAAGGTTACGCTTTCTTTTGAAAGTCTGTGTCAGCGTCAACCAGCAGGCGACGAGATGATGAGGAGCCGAGATAAGATGCAGAGGATAACGTTATTGACTCTTCAGGACGTTAAGACACAAGTTTGTCTCCAGGACTTTAAAGACACAAGTTTGTCTTCTGGACTTTAAGACACAAGTTTGTCTTCTGGACTTTAAGACACAAGTTTGTCTCCAGGACTTTGAGACACAAGTTTGTCTCCAGGACTTTGAGACACAAGTTTGTCTTCGGGACTTTAAGACACAAGTTTGTCTTCGGGACTTTAAGACACAAGTTCGTCTCCAGGACTTTGAGACACAAGTTTGTCTCCAGGACTTTAAGACACAAGTTTGTCTTCAGGACTTTGAGACACAAGTTTGTCTCCAGGACTTTGAGACACAAGTTTGTCTCCAGGACTTTGAGACACAAGTTTGTCTTCGGGACTTTAAGACACAAGTTTGTCTTCAGGACTTTAAGACACAAGTTTGTCTTCAGGACTTTGAGACACAAGTTTGTCTCCAGGACTTTGAGACACAAGTTTGTCTCCAGGACTTTAAGGCACAAGTTTGTCTTCGGGACTTTAAGACACAAGTTTGTCTTCAGGACTTTAAGACACAAGTTCGTCTCCAGGACTTTAAGACACAAGTTTGTCTTCAGGACTTTAAGACACAAGTTTGTCTTCAGGACTTGAAGACAGAAGTTTGTCCTCTGGACTTAAAGACAGAAGTTTGTCTTTAGGACTTTAAGACTTTAAGAATTTGTTAGGGCTGGCTCAGGCTTGCCTTGGACCAGCCCCTAGTTAGGCTGATATAGACCTAGTCTGCCAGGCCGAGCTTTATGAATAAACTGAACTGTGTTGGTGTCACTCATGCTGTACATGTGGGTGGTGTTTGTAGCTGTCTAACCCGGCATCATGTGTGGGGGAGCGCCTGGAGCTGGGAGGGGTCGGATGCCTGTGAACTCCCCAGGCATCGGTCTCCTCATCTGGACGGGGACACCTTCCACCAAACTCAGTCCAGAACCAGGCACAGATCCCTGGGGAGGACGCAAGAAGGAGTCTTGGAAACCCGCTGGAGCTCCTGGAGGAACACCAAACCTGTAGGAGCAAGGAGAGGAGGAGAGGAGACGTGAGTAAAGCAGAACACTTCATCAGATCAGGTCAGGAGCAGGTGTTTGTCGCTCATCTCACCTCAGCAATGGTCCTCGAACGCCCAGCTCTCTGGGGAGGCTCTGCCTGGGGAAAGGAGGCTCACTGGGGGTGAAGCCCCTCTGCTGCTCCCCTGGGAAACCTCCAGGGAACCTGGGGGCTGGGGCCCCCACTGCCCCACTAGGCCTTGTGCCAGGGTAAGGGGGTGGGGGACGTCCAAATGGGTCTGTTGGAGAAGCAGTGGAGGAGTCCACCTGAGACCAGTGTCGTGGTGTGGCAGGACCAGGGGAGGGTGCAGGCGGAGTAGCAGAGGGTCCAGAAACTGCTTCCTGCAGACCTTTCTCCTGCCGTAGAGCACTCTTTTGCTGCTGCTGCCTCAGAATGAGCTGCCGGAGCCGCTGACGCTGCGCAGGAGCAGACAGAACACAGCAGAACTCAGTACGCAGAACAAACCAAGGGAGTGAACTCCTCCTGCCTGGAGAACACCTGCCTTACCTGTCTCAGCTTCTCTTCTGAGTCACCAATCTGAGGCAGCATGCTCATTGGTCCCTCTAAAGAAGCCTGGGCCAGTGCTGCCATTTCATTGGTTGTCGTCTTGTCCGTTTGTAAGGGGCCTAATGTAACATGGCCCTGCTCGATGGTGTCGTTACCAGGAGCCTGACCTGCCAGGAAGTTGCTGTCCTCTGACATCCCAGGGTGCTTTGGGGTCTGGCTGCTGGAGGTTCTGGGAAATGACTCCTGTTGCTGCTGCTGTTGTTGTCTTCCTGGAGACTGCTGCAACTGAAAGGAGAAAAATTAATCAGAGGAGAAGAAAATCTGTTGTAAGCAGCAGTAGCAGCAGTAGTAGCAGTAGCAGTAGTAGCAGTAGTAGCAGTAGCAGTAGCTGCAGTAGCAGCAGTAGCAGTAGTAGCAGTAGCAGTAGTAGCAGTAGTAGCAGTAGTAGCAGTAGCTGCAGTAGCAGTAGCAGTAGTAGCAGTAGCAATAGTAGCAGTACTAGCAGTAGCAATAGTAGCAGTAGCTGCAGTAGCAGCAGTAGCAGTAGCAGTAGTAAACAGGGTGTTGTCTGTTACCTGGTGGTGTGCGGAGGTGAAGGACACCGTCTCTCCAGACAGTCCTGGAACTGAAGGGGATGAGGTGGATCCTGCAGGCTGAGGAGTGAAGCTCTCCACTGGGGTCTGACTGAAGGGCTCTGGGGCCTTCTGGGGCCGTGGCGTGGAGGGCTGCTGGGCGTAGGGATCAGAGGTGGGTCGTGGTGTCCCAGCGGGCTGAGCGTAGGGGTCGTTGCTCCGCTGACTCCCTGGCGATCGAGGGAAGCGCTCTGTGACAGAGGGGCGTGGTGTCCCGGGGTTGGAGGCGTAGGGGTCGAGGTTTGGGTGAGAGGGGGACGGCCGGCGGTTGGCAGACTGCTGGTTGTACGGGTCCAGTCTCAGCGTAGGCGGTGTTGCGAGGCAAGCAGGGTCAGAGTGGGGGCGAGGTGTACCGGGAGTCTGAGGGTTGGTGTAGGGGTCAGGCGAGGGCCGGGAGGTCAAAGGTGAGTGCTGGGTGAAGGGGTCAGTGATTTGCTGGCTGTAGTCAGGTCTGGGGGTGCCGGGCGTCTGGGCGTAGGGGCTGCGGTGGGGGGAACCCAGCCCTGTCAGTGGACTGGAGGGGAAGGGAGGGTCCTGAGACTGGAGAAGGGTGAAGCCCAGGTCTGTGGGTCTGGACGGGTCCCTCCGTCCTCCTCCGCCTCCTGAGCTGCCAAACACCTCCTGCTGAGGCTGGTGCTGGGGGGGCATGGGGGCTTTAAACAACCCACCCTGGACCAGTTCACCAGCCCGACCGTACGATTCAGACACCGGTACACGTATGTTACTGCCGTTATGTGGAGTCCTCTGGTACGTCTCTGCTGCTCGGATACCTGCATGTCTGGAGGAGAGGTCGGGGGCCGAGCCGGAGGAGGGGCTCATCATACCTGCCCTGCTCTGCTGGAGGCCTGGGAGGAGAAACAAGGAGGAGACTGTTAGAGGGAGGACAAAGGCGGAGACAGTCAAGGGAGGAGAAAACAAGGAGGAGGTGTTTAGTGGGAGTTACCTGGTTGGGGTCCGAGGGTCCGAGGGACGTCGGAGGTTTTAGAGTCGGGGGAAGGTGTGGGGGAGCTAAAGGCATCGTGGGCCGGGGAGGCGCTGAGGGAGTTGTGACGCTGCTGCTGGGGGGCTGGGGGGCCAGTGGCCTGGGAGGAGGTGGGGCGAGGGGTCCCTGCTACTTTACTGTAGGGGTCCCAGGGCGAGGAGGGGCGGGAGGAGGGCGGGGAGAACATCTGAGGGGAGGATGGGGGCTGGTGGAGAGGGGAGGATGGGAGGGGGGAGTGAGGAAGTGAGGAAAAACCAGAGGGGGGAGGGGCTTGTGGTCTAAGGAAGACATCGTCGGCGAGGAGGAGGTGCTGTCTGGACTGCGGTGGATGGAGGGGGGAGGCGCTGCCTTGGGAGGAGGTGATGGGACTCCTGCTGCCGGCCTCCGGGGACAGACGACCAACCAGCTGCTGCTGCCTCTGCTGCTGCAGCTGCTCAATCTTCACCTGCTCCAACTTCTGAGTCGCCTCCATCTTCGCCAGCTGCTTACTCTTCTGACGCATCATCTGTGGGACAGGACAGAGACAGGGAGAGGACAGAGACACAGAGAGGGGACAGGACAGAGACAGGGAGAAGACAGAGACACAGAGAGAGCAGGGGACAGAGGACATGTCAGCGTGCTGCTTGGTCTCTACATGTGGAGGTAAAACATGATGACATGGCAGCTGGTGATGTTCCCTGTCCCTGTCCTGTCCCCTCTCTGTGTCTCTGTCCCTGTCTCTCCGTAAATGTGGGACAGTCGGTGATGAATGAGTTAACAGCGTGACGTCATAACGACGACACGTCCATCATCAGAGTGATTAAATGTCCTGGAGGAGGGCAGTGATTATGTTGTGGTCCTCCAGCAGAGGACTCACCTGTCCTCCCTGCTGATCGATCTCTCCTGTCTGTCTCTCACCTGGTTCATCACACCTGCTTGTACTGAATATGAGGCTGCTGTCGTCCTTCAGCTCACTGACCAATCACAGCCAAACGCCATCTTATACTGAGCCAATGACGCCCCTCAGGTTTGGGTCAGTCCATCCAGGACTTCAGACTGACGCAGCCTCACACGTCTGATTTCACAGCAGCTTTACAGAAAAAAAAAAAACACCTCGACGCGTGTTTGTGTGTTCCGAGAGACACTCTGTCACGTTAGGCGGTTACGGAGTCATAAACGTGACAGGTCGTCTTTCATGATGTGCGTGATGTCATTGGATTATTCTTGTCCTATTACCATCATCATTCTTTCAGTCACTGTGTCTGTTCATGTCCCAGCCGATCGGTTGGTGTAGTAACGTAACCAGATGGGCGGAGCTACATGTGAAGTCCCACATGCAAACTGTGTTAGTCACTGAATACTCCACAGGAAGTTCCTGCAAATGTTTCACAATAAAAGCCTGTTCAGAAAATGAAGGGATTCTCTGAGCTGAGATGATAAGGGGCTTTTGCAATGTGAAATGGATACAGGAAGGAAAATATAAAATCGGGCCGTCTAAATAACGCCTTGATTTTGGTTTAAGTTATCATAGAAAAAATAATGTGTTAAAAGGATTAGCACTGATTAATGGCGCTCCGTGGTGTCCTTTGACCAATTGTTTGAATCTGTTTCAGCATGTGCCCCATATCTAGCTTTGACAGCTTGTCGGCTATTCTTCCCCAGACTCGGTCGTTTGGAGTCCTGCTGAATTTCTTCCTCGGCAAATGCACTCAAAAGCGTGGTCCTTGTCGTCCGTCCACTTCTCGTAGCTTCTCTTCTTTTGCTCAGTTTTACAAATAGTCAAAATACAACCAAAGTGAAGCTTGGAGAAATGAAATAAAGTTTGCAGCCACACTGGTACAGAAGTGTGGAACACTCCAAGTGTGTGTTCCACCAATCAGCGTTCTTCAGCACACAGCCCCGCCCCTCAAGAAAGTCAGGGAATCTGAAAAGTCCTACCCCTCTACTAGGTACTTTTTTCAGGGAAAGGTTTTTCTGCAGATAATTTCGGTGGAAACTTGCTGAGGTTTTTCAAAATCCCGGGTAAATGATAAAAGTTCCTACGGTGGAAGAGGGGCGATTATCTGCTGACGAGCACGCCTGGCATGACGATGCCTTGGCCCGGCTACAGTAAGTGCTACCGTGATCACTGGACAGTCTGGGTGTGACACGTCTCATAAACATGCTGCAGTTAGCACCAACTCTCAAAAGACAAATGAAAAATGTCCCTGTGGCTGTTTGCGGCTGTTGGCGCTGACCTCTGTCCACTTATTTGTACAGAAAAACAATTTGGTACCAACAGTATACGTTACTCAATCTAAACACATGCAAACTGCACAGGAGCGAGCAAGAAGCCACAGAGTGCTGCAGGACTGGGTCCTAACGCCCAGCGATGAGTTGAGTATGCTAGCGCTTCCTGTTTCCTCGTGTCATAGTCAGTGTGTTTTTCTGTGGTTAACACCAGCTGTGAAGACATGCACCTTCTGTTCTACCACATGAAGCTCACCAATAAATGCTCCACTGTGAATTTAGGAGAGACCAAAACAACCTGGGAGCTGTTTTCAGATCAGTGTGCAGTAGACGTTGAAGGACGGCAGCAGACAAACAATCAGAGCAAGGCAGCATCCCTTCAGAATAAAATCAGTCAGTTCTGAGATGGGCTGAGGCCTCGGGCACCGACTCTGGGTCAACTCCAGCTCAACTGTCCTAAGACTGAAATGACTGAAGTGTTAGTGTAGTCGGATCAGACTCCCCTCCAGTGCTCCCCAAACCCTCAAATGTTAACTGTGCTTTGGCCCAGAGAAGATGACTGTGACCGATCCTGGGTCCATGTGTCTGAAATCCTCTTTGGGAGGGTCTGCTCGATGTCACTACCACACATCGAGTTTCCACTGTTTCTGTCCTGGAAAACCTTAAGATATTCAGTTTACTCCACTGGTTGAAACAAAGAGAAGAAACAAACCTTTATGGAGCTAGAACCAGAAATTTGTTTCAACAAGCTTTCTGCTTAATCTGATCTAATTGCTCTCAATTCTAGATTAGCAAAGAAACCACTGGCTACTAACCAGCTGTTAACCATCTGATGACCAGCTGGTAACCATCTTAACAATGAGCTGGTAACCATCTGATGACCAGCTGGTAACCATCTTAACGATGACCAGCTGGTAACCATCTGATGACCTGCTGGTAACCATCTTAACGATGAGCTGTAACCATCTGATGACCAGCTGGTAACCATCTGATGACCAGCTGGTAACCATCTGATGATCAGCTGTTAACCATCTGATGACCAGCTGGTAACTGGCTGATGACCAGCTGGTAACCATCTGATGACCTGCTGGTAACCATCTGATGACCTGCTGGTAACCATCTTAACGATGAGCTGGTAACCATCTGATGACCAGCTGGTAACCATCTGATGACCTGCTGGTAACTGGCTGATGACCAGCTGGTAACCATCTGATGACCAGCTGGTAACCATCTTAACGATGAGCTGGTAACCATCTGATGACCAGCTGTTAACCGGCTGATGACCAGCTGGTAACCATCTGATGACCAGCTGTTAACTGGCTGATGACCAGCTGGTAACCATCTGATGACCTGCTGGTAACCATCTTAACGATGAGCTGGTAACCATCTGATGACCAGCTGGTAACCATCTGATGACCAGCTGGTAACCATCTTAACGATGAGCGGGTAACCATCTGATGACCAGCTGTTAACCGGCTGATGACCAGCTGGTAACCATCTGATGACCAGCTGTTAACCATCTGATGACCAGCTGTTAACCGGCTGATGACCAGCTGGTAACCATCTGATGGCCAGCTGTTAACCGGCTGATGTCCAGCTGGTAACCATCTTAACGATGAGCTGGTAACCATCTGATGACCAGCTGTTAACCGGCTGATGACCAGCTGGTAACCATCTGATGGCCTGCTGGTAACCGGCTGATGTCCAGCTGGTAACCATCTTAACGATGAGCTGGTAACCATCTGATGACCAGCTGTTAACCGGCTGATGACCAGCTGGTAACCATCTGATGACCAGCTGGTAACCATCTGATGACCAGCTGTTAACCGGCTGATGACCAGCTGGTAACCATCTGATGATCCAGCTGGTAACCATCTTAACGATGAGCTGGTAACCATCTGATGACCAGCTGTTAACCGGCTGATGACCAGCTGGTAACCATCTGATGATCCAGCTGGTAACCATCTGATGGCCTGCTGGTAACCATCTGATGTCCAGCTGGTAACCATCTGATGTCCAACTGTTAACCATCTGATGTCCAACTGTTAACCATCTGATGACCAGCTGGTAACCATCTGATGTCCAACTGTTAACCATCTGATGTCCAACTGTTAACCATCTGATGACCAGCTGGTAACCATCTGATGTCCAACTGTTAACCATCTGATGACCAGCTGGTAACCATCTGATGTCCAGCTGTTAACCGGCTGATGTCCAGCTGTTAACCGGCTGATGACCAGCTGGTAACCGGCTGATGTCCAGCTGTTAACCATCTGATGTCCAACTGTTAACCATCTGATGTCCAGCTGTTAACCATCTGATGTCCAGCTGTTAACCATCTGATGTCCAACTGTTAACCATCTGATGTCCAACTGTTAACCATCTGATGTCCAGCTGGTAACCGGCTGATGACCAGCTGGTAACCGGCTGATGTCCAGCTGTTAACCATCTGATGTTCAACTGTTAACCATCTGATGACCAGCTGTTAATCATCTGATGACCAGCTGTTAACCATCTGATGTCCAACTGGTAACCATCTGATGTCCAACTGTTAACCATCTGATGTCCAGCTGTTAACCATCTGATGACCAGCTGTTAACCATCTGATGTCCAACTGTTAACCATCTGATGTCCAACTGTTAACCATCTGATGTCCAACTGTTAACCATCTGATGACCAGCTGGTAACCATCTGATGTCCAGCTGTTAACCATCTGATGTCCAACTGTTAACCATCTGATGACCAGCTGTTAACCATCTGATGTCCAGCTGTTAACCATCTGATGACCAGCTGTTAACCATCTGATGTCCAACTGTTAACCATCTGATGTCCAACTGTTAACCATCTGATGTCCAGCTGGTAACCGGCTGATGACCAGCTGGTAACCGGCTGATGTCCAGCTGTTAACCATCTGATGTCCAACTGTTAACCATCTGATGACCAGCTGTTAACCATCTGATGACCAGCTGGTAACCATCTGATGACCAGCTGTTAACCATCTGATGTCCAACTGTTAACCATCTGATGTCCAGCTGTTAACCATCTGATGTCCAACTGTTAACCATCTGATGTCCAACTGTTAACCATCTGATGTCCAACTGTTAACCATCTGATGTCCAGCTGGTAACCATCTGATGTCCAACTGTTAACCATCTGATGACCAGCTGGTAACCGGCTGATGACCAGCTGTTAACCGGCTGATGACCAGCTGGTAACCATCTGATGACCAGCTGGTAACCATCTGATGACCAGCTGGTAACTGGCTGCTGACCTCCAGGTGATCAGAGTGGAAACTGAAGTGTGTGTGAACCAGCGGAGGAGCATCCCAAGACAGGAAGAGGATTTCAGAGGTTCATGGATACAGGAAGTTCGCCTCGAACAGGTTGAGATCTTACCAGAGCCTCTCTAACCTCTGATGTCCAACTGTTAGGGACCATCTGATGTCCAACTGTTAACCATCTGATGTCCAGCTGGTAACCGGTGATGACCAGCTGGTAACCTGCCATGTCCACTGTTAACCATCTGATCTTCATCAGTGACACAATGACAACAGCACAAAGTCACATGAAAGCCATCCCTCAGTCTGCCTCTGCCCCCCCCATGCAGCTGGTGGTTACTGTGGTTAGTACCTAGAGCGAGAAATCAACACTGTCCTGCAGCAGTGATTGGACCAGTGACAGTCATCAGATTAACCAGTGGGTGACATGAGGAAGAGATTCAGACTTTTATTCTGTCTGAGGCTGTTTAACGACAAGCTACAGTCAGCACATGTGCACACAGCCTGATCGTGAACGTGACAGAGTGATTTCACATGTCCGTAATTATATTATTACTTTCATTAATGTTGTTGTAAGCTACTGCCATTACCATCTGTCCTGCATCTCTCTCTCTCTCTCTCTCTCTCTCTCGGACAGACGTGCATCTATTGCACGTCTGTCCGTCCTGGAAGAGGGATCCCTCCTCAGTTGCTCTTCCTGAGGTTTCTACCGTTTTTTCCCCGTTAAAGGGTTTTTGGGGAGTTTTTCCTGATCAGCTGTGAGGGTCATAAGGACAGAGGGATGTCGTATGCTGTAAAGCCCTGTGAGGCAAATTGTGATTTGTGATATTGGGCTTTATAAATAAAATTGATTGATTGATTGACATGTTTGCTCTGTGCCAGTGGTGATACATATGATCTCTGCCTCAGATTACATCCTGGACTCTGGTGTTGATTTCTCCCTCTGGTTCTGATTCATGGAGGTAAGGTGTTCAAGACAAACACACTGAAACTCTGCTCACCTGTCTTAACTTCCACTCCTGCTCCTGCTCTGACTCTTTGGGTCTCAGCGGATCCTTAAACGCCCCCTCTGTCTCCATGGAAATGGGGTCATAAGGTCCCGGCGGCGGCGGTAGTGGTAGTGGTAGCGGCAGTGGTAGCGGCTGCTGCTGCTGGGGTTGGTGGCGTTTGAGCGGGTCGTTGGACAGCTGCACCTTGTTGATGCGCTGAGCCGCTCGGTTATCTCGAGCTTTTTGCTGACGGAGAGAGAAAACAACAGATCGATTCAAACAGTGGAGATGAGTTTCACCTCGTTTAAAAATTCAAGTTATGATTTCCACAGAAAGTTCACTCAGTGTTTGTGACCATGAGCAACGACCAAAGACGACAGTCTCAAACTTGTGATGTCATAGGGTAGATGAGTGGCTGCCTGATTTTGTTTTCTCTTTTAAACTAAGTTCAGACTAAAGATTCACGATGAGATGAAATCGTTTAATGACACTGCGGAGAAAAGCAGCATAGTTTTTTATTACATGACTATTTTGTAGGGCTGAACGATGCACACATAAATTCATATCCTGGTATTTTCAGGCTGAACGGTGATACACGATATATATCCTGGTATTTTCTACGAAGTGGGCAACATGTTCAGATGCAGGCTGATCCACGGCTGAAGTCCCCTGTTAAATTTGCTGCATGTGTTTTTCCATGGCAGAGCAGGTAAAAGACGTTTAGCTGTTGGAGGTGAGCTGTTTGTCTGCAGCTCTTCATCATCATCATGTCACTGTGGCTCTTTCTGATTTCACTCTTCCTCCCTGCCATATCATTAAACCTATTTTACTTGAAGAAAAGCCGTTAATAAAGTTTTGCTAATTCTGTAATAATATAAGAAACTTTATTATAATTTTAATTCCCGTCTCCTGCAGACAGAGGGGAGGAGAGTCTCACATCACACACGCCATGTTTGAGGGGGAGAAACGGGGTGGGTAGGTGTTAGCTGTGGTTGGCTAGACGCCACCGCTACCCGTTTGAGTGCGGGAGGCCCAGGTTTTGGACCTGCACCAGAGAAGGAGTAGGTGCGCAGCTTGGCGTGGCACCGGGCGTCTAAACGAACACAAATGGGCGCAGCATGGCTTGACTGGACACAATTAAAGTTCCAGAGGAAAAGGCCCACAGTACTTGTGCGTGTGCTACTGCGGTAACTTCGTTCATCTCACAGACTGATGTTGATGTAGCGTAGCTTGTCCAACATATAGACCGATGTCTCACTGTCGACTAATGAACAGACATTAAACAGAGGAGCAGCTCTGTGTCTCTGAGTGTTGATGGAGAACCTGTGAGTGAGTGAGGGGGCGGAGCTGTGAGCGTGGAGGGATGAGCAAAGGTGTGTGTTATGTGATGCAACTTGACCCTGTATTGATACAAATGGTTTTGTCTAAATTTGTATGTTGCTTTAAAATATATTGACATATGTACCAGATCGTATCGTATTCAAAGAGCGAACATAGAATGACCAGAACAATAAATGGACTTCTTGTTGTATGGCACCTTTCTGGTCCTCCAACCACTGAAAGCCCTCTAACATTACATCACATTCACCCTTTCACACACACACATTCACACACTGGTGACTGAGGCTACCGTTCAAGGTGCCACCTGCTACTCAGGTAAACATTCTCACGCACATGCACGCACACACTGATGGAGCAGCCATCAGGAGCAGTTTAGGCTTCAGTATCTTGCCCGATGATACCTTGACATGCAGCTGAAGGAGCCGGGCATCGAACCGCTGATCTGATGGCGATACTCACCTGCTTCTTATGGCTGATTGTGATAAGATACCCTATCATTCATCGGCTTAATAAATGTTGTGCATCCCTGGATTTGATGTGAAATATCTGCAGGTGAGTATTTTGCATTTTCGTGTCATTTATTTGTCAGCCCTCCGGAGGGCAAAGGTTGGACGACTGGCACCTTAAATTCACTGCGTCGCTCTCTGACATAATCTAACAGCTGCAGGAAACTCACCACGAATGGAGCTCTGTCCTGAGAGCTGGCCTTCCTCCACAGCTTGGCGATCTGCTTCACTCTGGTGGACCAGTCTGACACACACACACACACACACGCACATGCACACACACACACACACACACACACACACACACACACACACACAGTTAAGTAGCTGACTCTTCAAACTGCTGTGTTATTATCATGAATATTCTTATATTGTTCCAGAAACACCTTCTGAGAAGCTTCATGATCACACCGTATATGTGTATGTGTGTATGTGTGTGTGTATGTGTGTGTGTGTGTGTGTGTACCAGGGTACTGCTCTCTCAGCTGGGGGAAGTTGGTGTTACAGTAGAGGACAGGAGCAACTGTGGCCATCTCTCCCAGAGTTTCTTCTTTCTCCCACTTCAACATGCCTCTCTGAGCTGTCGACATCACGTCCTGCTCGCCCTCTGCCGCTGGCGCCCGACTGGCTGAGCCCAGCCCCAGGGCGGTGCCTTGCAGCGGAGCAGGGGCGGGGCTCTCAGGAGGGGGCATCCTGAAGCCTGCAGGACTCTGAGCGCCGCTGGGCATCATGGGAGTGTTAGGAAAGTGAGGAGCAGCTCCCATCAGGCCGTTCATCAGCGGAAGACGAGGAAACACGGCAGCTGCTGAGAGACGCAGATTTAATGATCAGTCTGTGATGACAATCTTTCATCTCTTCACTTCTGCTGCTTCAGTTTGTCTCAGTCACACACGACTCGTCTCCTCGTCTTAAACACACCGACTGAAAATCAATCAATGGGATCAGATCTGTTTATTGATCGCAGGTGACTGGCAGGTGGTAATTTATCCGGGTTTTATTTCCAGTGTCGCTTCTGGGTGAAAAAATATAAAAAAATATACTCGACTTTTTTTTCTTGAAATGTTCCAACTTTTTTCTCGTATTCGACATCACTCGATCTTTTTCCACAAAATACTGTGACTTTATTTTTGTCTTGATGTATGAAAACTTTTATTCTTGTTTCTCTCTGAAACATTTTGACATTTCTTTCCTTGGAATATTTCAACTTTTTTTGTAGAAAATGTTCAACTTTTCTCAACTCTTGTCCCCAGAAATATTTCTATCTCGTAATAGAGCAGCAACATTGATAGTGTGCCTACAGCCCCACAGTGTCATTTACCTGCTCAGATGAAGCCACAGACAGTTATTCATCCTGAAACACATTTTTTATTTTATTTTAGGCAAAATCTTCAATTTTTTACTGACTTCAGAGGCCCATTACTCTGTCTCTGTATCACCTAGAGTGTTCACAAGAAAATACAGAGAGTTTTCTTTCTGGCAAGACCTCATGTATGCATGTAGTCAGAGCGGTTCAGAGGCTGCAGTCATTTTATTTTGGGTATGTCATTTTAGGCGTTTTTGCTACAAAATGGGGGTGGAGTGCAAGAGGTTAAATCCTACACAAAGAAACTGCAGCTCCCCTGTTTACTTGAATTTGTTTACAGGCATGTCTGACCTCGCCAATATGGCAGCACTGCTGGTGTATCGCTGCAATGGGATCATGCAGTCAACGTGGCGTCTAGGTGTACACGTCTACATGTGCAGCAGCAAAGAGAGCAAAGTCTGTGTGTTCAGAACTTTTGTAGCTTTGAGTTGAATCTCTGTGGTGTGAAGTTCAGTTTCCCTCCTGTGTTCAGACATCTGCCTTGTTTCACCTTTTCCTGTTTGCTTTCAGATGGTGTGGATTCCTGTTCAGTCACTGCACATGAAAACCCAACACTTCCTGTTTTGGCTGCTTCACAATAAAATGTATTAAATAACAAAACATATGTGAGACGTGTATTGTGAGGAATTTCTAGGAAATTAAAGTTTTACAGCTGCTTAACTCATCACGAGCGTGTCTTGTAATGGTTTGTGTGTGTGTGTGTGTGTGTGTGTGTATACCTGCATTGTGTGTGTGTGTCTTGCTCGCAGCAGCAGTGTGTGTTTGTTGGCTCTGCTCTGGCTGTTGGTTGTTGCTGCTGCTTGGACTGAGAACAGCAGTGAACACCTCCTCCACGTCCTTCCCCTCCAGCTCTGCACACACACACACACACACACACATTCATTAACATCATGAACACAGGCTGATCTGAGATATGTCACTATCTGAATAACCAGCTGCTAAATACTGACAAGATGCAGCATGAACACTCTGAGCTGCTCACACACACTAACTCAGTATAACCAATCAGGTTCTACAGTCGTCATCCATGTGAAGCTGCAGAGTTTTCACATTAAAAGCCAACCAATAACAGGCAGGCTGGGAGACTTTTAATGTGAAAGATCAGCTGAATGTGTTGCACGCTGGACAAACAGAGACTGTAGTTGCAGTCTTGCAGTGATGAAGACAGCTGGTAAACATGGAGGAAGGTTTGACATCAGGGATAAAGGGGAGTCCGTCGTCACACAGCAGTGATAATGTGTCCTGAGTGAGTCTCACCTGGGATCTTGTACAGTTTGCTGAGGATGGCACCTGGAGAAAAACATATTTCTGATGAGTCACAGTTTATAGTGTCAAACTAAGGCTGGGCAGTCTACAGATAATATCACAACACCTACATGTAGCGGCATACACAATACATATCTCCAATCAAATCTCCTCTAGACTACTGTCCACTACTCAAATACTGAATGAACTAAAGTTACCATGACGTTAAATACAGTTGTTACTGTTATATAACAGAGCCAAATAAAGCACTGTTAAAATAAATCAAAGCAGAACCTCTGGTCAACAGTTAGCGTTAAGTTTCACTGACACAGCGGCATCGTTATTCGCTGTGAGCAGGGCACTAACTAACAGATCTCCAGTGTTTATATCAAAAATATTTGGAAGTTACGCTGGTGCTCCATGGTTGCAAAAATTTAACCAAATGGTCACAGTCTGGAGCCCTGCACAGACAAAAACACACGCCTCACCGGCTCAGTGGTCCAGGAGGGCAGGGATGGACAGACTTTAAAATCTAAACTCACCGTCAGTGACCATCTTGTCAAGCTCAGGACTCAATATGGCGTCCAGAGGTTCCTCCTGCACCACCCTCTGGCCACGCCCACCACTTCCTGTCAGGTCGTCCGCCATGGAGCTGATGTCAAGACCGGCTGAGAGACAGACAGGGAGAGAGACGGACAGATTAAATGATGACCTGAACTAAAGAAGAGACAGACAGACAGGTGGTGAACAGGAAGCTGCAGGAGAAGAAGCAGCAGCAGCAGCAGCAGCAGTCGGTGTTATCTACAGGAGAAGAAGAAGAAGAAGAAGAAGAAGAAGAAGAAGGAGAGTCTCATTCACAGTACTACATGCTGTGTTCACACTATGAGCAACAACCCAGAAGCGTGACCGGCTTCATTACCACCGAGTTGCTGCTGAAGTGTTGCTGAAGCCCTCGTTAACACAGTTACGTCATCACGGTCTTGTGTGTCTGCTACCTGCCACAAAGCACCTCAACTGAACACCATCTTAAGTTTGTATCTGGTCAGCCGTAATATCTATACCTGTGATCAATGTCTGAGCCCCATTTTAACCCACAGAACAGACCTCCTGTGGACGGCTGCAGGAGATCGTTGTTTCAATCAACCTGTTTAAATGGTTCTAAAATATGAACCATAACAACTGTGACAGTCTGTTAGCAGCAGAACGCCAGGCGTCTGTCCTCTGTGACATCATGCTGTACGCTCACAGTGATGTCACTGCAGTACGTTACATGTAGTCACTCTCACTCTCAAAATCTAAATAATGTACGAACTTCAGTTAACTTATGGAACGTTAAATATTTTGTTTTCTTTTGGATCAACGTGTTTTTATTTTGTAAAATCTGACGGACACAAAACGCCAGAGTTTTCTATTATTTTAATACTTTAATCAATGATTATGAATTATTGACTTTCATAAGCTTTTAGCTCAGCTTGTACAGATTTGAGGGAAATGAAGCGTGTGAAGAGACTCCAGGAAATGACATCACAATAAGGAAAAATATCAGTGTTGGTAGAGGTGGACGGTAACGTCATTCCGTGTGCACCACAAGGGATACAAAGCTAGCATAGCGCCAGCTAACGAGGCTAAATAACACGGCACCAACGCTAGAAACAAACACATATGATTGGCTGACACTTCACTGTGTCTTTGAAGCGCTGAAAAAGTTGAGCCAGCTGTGATTTGTAGCTCGCTGCACTCGTCCGCAGCGAAAAGAGTCGGGCAACAGTTTGTAGCTTCACTGGATATGACTCGTAGCCTGTTGCTGCCACGCTAGTAGTGTGAACACAGCGTCAGAACAAGAAGGAGGAGGAGGAGGAGCAGGAGGAGGAAGAGGAGGAGGAGGAGGAGGAGCAGGAGGAGGAGGAGGACTTCCTGTGGAGTCTTACCAAACGGAGAGAGGGAGCGCTCCACCTGACTCTGACCTGAAAACAATTACACACAATTATCCTGTGAACAAAGGAAGCCTGTCAGACACAACACTCTTCTTCGTTGGTGTCACTGCGGTGACGCTGCTCCCTCTGTGGAGGGTGTTGTCTCAATAAAGACAAACTGTCTCTGAGAACACACACTGGTGAAGGGATGGTGGGTGGGTAATGGTAACCAGTCAGCTCGCTCTGTGTGTGTGTGTGTGTGTGTGTGTGTGTGTGTGTGTGTGCGCGTGTGTGTACGTGTGTGTACCTGTGTGTCCTGTGGCCAGTATGTGAGGATCAGTGTTGAGAACATCAGACAGATCCAACAGAGCGTCCTCCGACATGGCTGGATGATCACACACACACACCATGATAACACACACACACACACACACACAGTGTAAGTCAAACACAAATGAAATATGAAGCGCCGTGAAAATGATTTAGGAAATGGGAAATACAGAAAAAACTCACGCAGTGTTCCCTGCTTCTTGATGGCATTGGTTGCCATGGCGCCGAGTGGCAGGCCTGAGGGGGCGCGGCCTTTCACGTCACCTGCCGCGGCTCCTGATTGGCTGGCACCTGGTGTCTCTGGCCCTGGCTTTCTGTCCACCTGCCGGCTTCGGTCCAGAAGATCCCGACCAAAAAATGCCTCCTGGACAGGAAGAGCGAGCCAATCAGAAGGCTGGGATCTACCGAGCGTGCTCTGTGTGTGTGTGTGTGTGTGTGTGTTACCTGGAGATAGGAAGGGAACTCCTCCTCCAGCTTCGTCTTCTTCTTCCTGTACCTCTTCTTCACCTTCTCCGTCGTCTGGTCAGCAGGGGGCACTGTCTCCATGGAAACCTCTGCCAACAAAAGGCCTTGTATGTGACAGCCCATAATAATAATCATGGTGAAGTGTTCACTGGTGACAGGGACAGGTGAGGTCTGTCTCACCTTCATCTCGACCCGGCAGCATCTCTGATGAATCTTTCCTGCACAGTTTGATTCTGCTCGGACCGGCTCTCCCTCCACGCTGCCGCACCATGAACCCCCCGATACCTGACAGACAGGTGGAGACAGGTGGAGGGAGAGACAGGTGGAGACAGAGACAGGTGGAGACAGGTGGAGGGAGAGACAGGGGGAGACAGGTGGAGGGAGAGACAGGGGGAGACAGAGACAGGTGGAGGCAGAGACAGGTGGAGACAGGTGGAGGCAGAGACAGGTGGAGGGAGAGACAGGTGGAGACAGGGGGAGACAGAGACAGGTGGAGGGAGAGACAGGGGGAGACAGAGACAGGTGGAGGGAGAGCCAGGTGGAGACAGAGACAGGTGGAGGGAGAGACAGGTGGAGACAGGGGGAGACAGAGACAGGTGGAGGCAGAGACAGGTGGAGACAGGTGGAGGGAGAGACAGGTGGAGAGACACGAGTGTGACACTTTACGTCTCAACTGATCACATGAACATGTGTCTTTGTAGCCTCTATAGACATTTCCATGGCGATTTAATTGAAATCTGCTTCCTGTTTCCTGTCCCTGCCCCTCCTCACCAGGCCTGTAGGGTTTCCTTTTCCTCTTCTTGTTGCCATCGGTAACCTCAGGCTCCTTGGTAACATCATCGTCATGGGCGTGGTCTCGCTCAGGGCTGGAGTCAGATTTCATCTCACTCTCCACGTCACCTGCAGGACAGAAGGAGGCGGGGCTTAGGGTTATGGGGTCGTCACAAACACAGACAGCCAGCCATGAGTGTGTTTGACCTCTGACCTCTGCACGGGTCCTGCTCAGTGGGGGGGTCAGGTGGAGTCTGCAGGACAGACACACTGTTCTGGTTGATGATCCTCAGCTTCAGTTTGGGCTTACACCTGCAGACAGGAAACAGCTGATCAGCGTGATGACTCAGCACGGAAACAGCTCACACCATTAAAGCAAAGAGAGGAGGAGGAGGAGGAGGAGGAGGAGGAGGAGGAGGAGGAGGAGGTTCACCTGCGGTACCTGCGCGGTGACGTCAGAGGTTCAACCAGAGACTGCAGGTGAGAGAGTCCCGACTCTGTCAGACACACTCCATCCTGAGTGTACGTCTTTGTCTCTGCACACACACACACACACACACACACACACACACACACACACACACACACACACACACACACTGATCACATTAACACATCATCATAACAATCATACCTTCATTAGTTCTTCTTAAGTCTAAGTGGATGTTTGTGCCAAACTTAAAGAAATCCCCTCAAGGTGTTTTTGAGACACTGTGTTCATGAGACAAACAGATGGAGGAACAGCCTGAAAACAAAATGGGTGGAGCCACAGCTGTGACCAGCTGACAGCTTCAACAGGTCATGTTACAGAGTCACACTGACCAGGTTCTCTGATCCTGGAGATGATCTGAGCCATGTAGGGAGAATCAAAACTGTCAGACCGACCTGGAACGAACACACACACACACACACACACACACACACACACACACAGCAGTGTTATCATCAGAGGAACACACACAGTTCCTGGATCAGATGGAGCTCAGTGACGTAGCCAGTATAAAGAGGTGGTGTGTAAACACTGGATCTAATAATGTACTGCCCGAATCAGCTGCTCAGACCTCATGGACTGTGTGTGTGTGTGTGTGTGTGTGTGTGTGTTTACCGTAGGAGCTGCGGCCGTGTGTTCGACACAGCGAGCAGTCGAAGCCTTCGTCAGCAGCAACCTCCACCTCATCTTCAGTGTTCAGACCCTGACACACAGCGTGGACCCACCTGCACACAGGTACATGTACAAACAGTGCCTGGTTTCAGCCCTGTTGGTCTGGTGAAGGTTTACAGTCGTGTGTGTGTGTGTGTGTGTGTGTGTGTGTGTGGGCCGTTACCTGTCACACTGCTGACACTGCAGTATCAGTTCGTCCTGTGTGTACTGTCTCTGACAGAGAGGACAGCAGCTCAGACTGGCACACGGTCCACAGCGACTGTAGTTATTCTGCCAATCAGAGTGCAGCCCAGGGGAGGAGGACCCACACTGGACACACCACACACACCTGAGGAGGACACCCACACACACACACACACACACACTCCTGAAATATCGCACTCACAAGAATTAAACAGACGACGTCTATTGCTGGAACAGCAGCATGACATAAATGTTCTGATGCAACATCAAGAAAGTTCAGATTATAGTTGAAGATGTTATCTGACGAGACGGTGGCACCAGTGTATCTCACACACACACACACACACACACAGGTGATTGACAGGTGGACCCACCACTTGCACTTCCAGGCTCCTTTAGGGACTGTATGAAGGGGCGGGTCCAGGCAGTAGGTGTGGTAGCTGATGTCACAGTCGTCACATAGCAACAGTCGCCCGGGGTCGCTGGCCTCGCCACACGCCTCACACACAGTACACTCCAGACAGCGCCACCCTTTGGTCAGGATGACCCTTGTAATCTGGACACGACACAGACAGAGTAATCAGATTACAACAGTGAGTAATCAGTTTACAGAGTGATCAGATTACAGAGAGAACCATCAGATCACAGAAACAGTAATCATATTGCAGCAGAGAGAAAACATGACAGTGGAGTAATCACATTTCAACAGAGTAATCAGATTAGAACAGAGTATTCAAAATACAGCAGAAAGTAATCAGATTGCAGCAAAGTAATCACATTACAGAAGAGTGTAATCAGGCTAGAGAGATAATAACCACGTTACAGAGAGGATAATCAGATTACAGAGAGGATAATCAGATTACAGACAGGATAACCAGGTTACAGAGAGGATAATCAGATTACAGAGAGGATAATCAGATTACCAGGTTAATGGGTGTTTGTGTGTACCAGAGTCCATAAAGAGAACAGACGGTGGTTAGAACTGAATAAAGGTTCAGTGTGTCAGGTTCAGGAGGATTCAGGTGTCTATCAGTGAGGATTACAGATTACAGATTACAGATTACAACCATCTGAAACTTCTCCTGGTCAGAATTCCTTCAGTGTTGATTGTTGAGGAGCTGAATTATCCTCAGAGGTCTCGTCCTCTCAGAAACACACACACAGCAGCTGATTGACACCAGGAAACACTCTAAACAAACACACGTCAGGTTTAAAAAAGAAATCAGTGTTTTCCTGACGCTGCTCGTCACAGAGGGGCTGCTAACTACGCTGACATGAATGTGAACACATGAATGTCCCTGTGCAGAGCCGGTGTTTAGTTTGTCTGCTCTAGGCTACTGTAGAAACATGGCGGAGCAACCTGGTGATCTCTGCAGACGAGGACCTGCTCCCTGTGTAGATATAAATGACTCATGCTGAGGGAACCAGAACGCGACCATTAGATTAGATTCACTTAAATCTGACACACTGGAGCTTTAACAGAAATAGATACACACTGTGTGTGTGTGTGTGTGTGTGTGTGTGTGTGTGTGTGTGTGAGAGAGTGAGAGAGAGTGAGAGAGAGTACTAACCTTGACGTTGACACAGTAGGGATGGTAACACTGCCCACACTGAGAACAGGCCAACAGTCTGCCTTCAGCCCCCTGACCAAAACTGCCACACACCACACACATGTCCTGCACACACACATGAGAGTGACATCAGCTCTGCAGGTGTTTGGTGGGAAATCATAAGAAGTTTGACCTGATGAAGCACTCCATGAAAAGTCACGAGGATCATTTCAGTTTCTCATCTTAAAGGGCCAGAAGAGGATTCCCCACATTACACTGACTGTGGTGCTGGTGCTGTATCTCAGGTGTCTTACTGACACTACACCTGAATGATTTCTGATGGGACTCTGCCGAGTCCAGGTGACAGAGTACCTGCTTGAGGGTGAAGTGGTCGGAGGTGGAGAACATCACCACTGTGTTGTGCATCGAGTTCTCCTCCTCCTCCTTCGGCTGGAACGGCTCCACATACACACTCTGACAGAGAGACAACAGTCATCAGCATCCTCTGTATCAGCTGATCATCAGTCAGTCAAGTAGCTACTGTTATATAACAGAGTATTGTTACTGTTATAATACAGTTAAATAAAGTACTGTTACAATAAAGTTAAATAAAGTATTGTTATAATAAAGTGAAAAAGTACTATTGTAACAGATTTAAATAAAGTACTGTTATAATAAAGTGAAAAAGTACTATTGTAACAGATTTAAATAAAGTACTGTTATAATAAAGTGAAAAAGTACTATTGTAATAGATTTAAATAAAGTACTGTTATAATAAAGTGAAAAAGTACCGCTGTAATAGATTTAAATAAAGTACTGTTATAATAAAGTGAAAAAGTACTACTGTAATAGATTTAAATAAAGTACTGTTATAATAAAGTGAAAAAGTATCGCTGTAATAGATTTAAATAAAGTACTGTTATAATAAAGTGAAAAAGTATCGCTGTAATAGATTTAAATAAAGTACTGTTATAATAAAGTGAAAAAGTACTATTGTAATAGATTTAAATAAAGTACTGTTATAATAAAGTGAAAAAGTACTACTGTAACAGATTTAAATAAAGTACTGTTATAATAAAGTGAAAAAGTACCGCTGTAACAGATTTAAATAAAGTACTGTTATAATAAAGTGAAAAAGTACTGCTGTAACAGATTTAAATAAAGTACTGTTATAATAAAGTGAAAAAGTACTATTGTAATAGATTTAAATAAAGTACTGTTATAATAAAGTGAAAAAGTACTACTGTAACAGATTTAAATAAAGTACTGTTATAATAAAGTGAAAAAGTACTGTTGTAATAGATTTAAATAAAGTACTGTTATAATAAAGTGAAAAAGTACTACTGTAACAGATTTAAATAAAGTACTGTTATAATAAAGTGAAAAAGTACTACTGTAATAGATTTAAATAAAGTACTGTTATAATAAAGTGAAAAAGTACCGCTGTAACAGATTTAAATAAAGTACTGTTGTAATAGAGTTACTACTATTAGTACTCTAATGACCACTGACCACTGACACCATGTTGATTCAACTGTGTGTGTGTGTGTGTGTGTGTTCTTACTCCAGGTGACACAGTCAGACAGTCCTGGGTTTTCAGCCGGCTCCTTCCTCTGCCTCCTCTGCCTCCTCCAATACCTCCTCCTCTGGACCTCCTCCTGCCTGGAAACCCTGAACCACGACCCTGAGGGGAGGAGGAGGGGGAGTGCCAATAAACCATGACATCACTGTTCTACTGACGAGGCTTATCAAATCAAGTTTATTTATAAAGCACATTTAAAAACAACCGCAGCTGACCAAAGTGCTGTACAAGATAAAAGAATGACACACAAATATATCGCAATATAAAATGTCCACAAATATAAAACAGAATAAGACTGGTAAGAACAATTACGAACAAGAAAATATAAGGTGAAATGCTAAAATATGAAGATCACTGGCCACTGAAAACATGTACGTTTTAAGATTTGTCTTGAAATGGAGGGGGAGCATTTGATTAAAAGGGGAAGGCTACTCCAGAGCTTTGGAGCAGCAACTGCAAAGGCACGATCTCCCTTACCCACCAGCCTCGGTCATGGAACAGTTCAAAGACATTGTTCGGAGGATCTACGAGGTCGGGAGTCGGAGTAGGGGCAGAGGAGTTCAGCGATATACTGGGGTGCCAGCCCATGTATGGCTTTAAGAAGAAATAAAAGAACCTTAAAATCAGCTTATGTCACAGTTACTGTATATGTCACCATGGAAACAGCAACAGCACAATGACATCACTGACATCAGCTGGGTTCCCTCACTTAGCTGAAATATAAGGACTCTCAAGGCCTTGAAGGTTTATTTTCAGGTTGAACTTAGGGATGCTGTCAGTAGCTACATGTTGGTGTTTACTTTCATGTGTTCAAGGCCATTCACAAACTTTCCAGGGTTCTCCAGGTCTGACAGAACCCATTTATCAGAGCTGGTCCCACTGACAACACTCACAGCCCATAATAACCAGTGAGCAGCCAGGTCTGCACAGCACCACCACCCTCACAGCCCAGACGGGTGGATGCACACGGACACACAGTTAGTAAGCTTCCGTTAGCTCCAGCACACACACGCACGCACGCTCGCACGCACGCACGCACGCACGCACGCACGCACGCACGCAGACTGACAGTTAGGGTGCACTTGGTTTCTACACGGTCACATCCCACAGGGGCGGTGTGAGGAAACACTGTTAGTTACAGAGTTAGGGTGCGCTTCTTTACCACTCTCATGCTCCAGAGGGGGGAGTCCGGTGGACGGGGCTTAGGGCTGTCCCACCCTCCCTCCCCCATGGAATCCTGGGAGGATGAGGGGGGGCTCACCGCCCTGCGATTACTCCACCACGAACCCTGAGTTTGGGGGGGGGGGTGTAGAGGAGGAGGAGGCAGAGGAGGAGGAGGTAGTAGAGGAGGAGGAGGCAGAGGAGGAGGAGGTAGTAGAGGAGGAGGAGGCAGAGGAGGAGGAGGTAGTAGAGGAGGAGGAGGCAGAGGAGGAGGACAAAATGCAGTAACATAAATGCAACAGCCACAAATCAAAAAGTCAAACTTAAACAGAGAAAATAAAATCAGGCAAAAATAATAAGACAATGTTACCATGACGACAACATGCAACCAGTCACAACACACTACTGGGACACACAGACTGTGACCAGTCAGTTTACTACAGCTAAACTGGTAAATATCAGCTGATCACAGATCTGTCAGCTGAGTGATTTGGCCTACAAAGCCCTGTAACAATAAAGTACTGTTATAAAGGAACCTCTGGTGCTTTTATTTTGAAGCACCTGTCTCATCTCCGGCAGGAAGTGTTGTCACTGTCCAGCTTCCTGTTCACAGTTAGCTGTTAGCAGTTAGCAGAGCACCTTTAAACTGTGAGCTGGAGACAGACTAACAGCTCTCCAGCTCATATCTTAGTAACAGCTGACAGTGGTGCTCCATGGTAACAAATCAGGCTCTGACCTGTGATGACATCACACACAGGTACTGACAAAGAGAAACAGACAGCTTCATGCAATGACACGTGTGTTCATGTGAGCCAAACATGCTGAATGGATGCAGCGTCAGTGAGTGACAGGAGAGGAGGAGGAAGAAGAGGAGGAAGAGGAACAGTCGTCTGTTCTACACATGCTCTACATTCCCACACACACACACACGCGCACACACACAAACATACACACACATATTTCCCTGTGGTGATTGATAAAGCAGAGGACAGATATTTCCCATCATCCCCTGAGAGGACTGAGGACGTAAGAGCGTGTGTGTGTGTGTGTGTGTGTGTGTGTGTGTGCTGGTTCAGTCCAATCAGAGAGAAGAAGAACCAAGAGTTTCTACTAGAAACGTTTCCCACACACGGCTGGAAGACGAGATGCTTCATCAATCTGTAGACACACTATCAATCGATCAATCAATCAATCGGTTATTGGAGGCATGTCTCAGGTCAAAGCTCCCTGTGTTGGCTGCTGAGTCTGAAGTGATCAAACATCCTGAATGATTGATCAGCTGATTCATGAGGCTCTGAGCTCCACACACACAGCCCAGAGGTCAAAGGTCATGTACCTGTTTGACCCTGGCTCTGCCCGGGGAGAACTTCCTCTTGGAGATGGCCGGCTTCCCCATGCCGATTTTAGGAGTCAGGGGGAGCACAGTGATGGGAGGAGCCTGAGGCTGGGGACAGACAAGACACAAGGAGAGGTCAGTCAGCAGGAGGAGGAGGAGGAGGAGGAGGGCACACTGGGAGGAGGACAACACACTGGAAGGAGGAGGAGGACAACACAAGCAAGACAACACAAGGAGGAGGACAACACCAGGAGAAGTCAGTTAGCAGGAGGACAACACAAAGGGAGGAGGAGGACACAGGGTGGACAACACCAGGAGGACAACACAAAGACAAGGAGAACACCAAGAGGACAACACAAGGAGGAGACATCACAGTTGTCTAGGGTCAGATTTACCTTTGAAAGAGGTGGAGACTCGCTGGCCGAGGGAGAGTAGCGGAGAGGAGGTGAGGGTGGGGAAAGGGGAGGCGGGGTGACAGGAGCTCTGGCGGGGGAGGTCTCAGGGGAGGCCTCGGTGGAGAAGGGGGACTGCCTCAGACGGATGGCGAGGTCGTCCAAGGGCCTGGAGGAGCAGGGAGGAGGCCTTAAAGTCCGACCCATGCCCCTTCGGGAGGCGGGAGGAGGGCTCGGGGAGGGGAGGTGCAGGAGAGAGGGGGCAGGTGAGGAGGAGGTCATCAGCGCCATCACCTCCATGTCCAAAGAGGGGTCCAGTTCCAGCACAGGGCTCACCGGCTCCTCCTCCTCCACATCCGACTGGTCCTGCTCAGCACCCTCCCTCGCCTCCTCCACCTCCTCTTCATCCATCTTACCAGTCACACCCTTTCCCTGCTCCTCCCTCTCTTCCTCGTCCTCTGCATCCTGCCTCTCCCTCATTGGCTGTTGCCCAGCAACTACCTCAGGAGTGGCTACCATGTCTGTTGCTATAGGCTCCAATGGTTCAGGAGGCTCCTCCTCCTCCTCCTCCTCCTCCTCTTCTTTTCTCTCTGAAGGCTCAGCATGTGATTGGTTCTTATCTTTGGTGGGTTCTGTTGCCGCAGCAACAGGCTCAAACTGGCTCTGTGATTGGCTGTCATCTTTTACTGATGCCACATGACAGGGAAGCGAATTGTCCTCTTGCTCCGCCTCCCCAGTCACAGCTTCCACTTGATTGGTAGGTTTGTCTTCCAGGGGGCGGTCCTCCAGGGGAGGGGAGGGAGGAGACAGGGTGTAGGGGAGTAAGGCAGTCCTGTGAGGAGACACCTCCAGAGAGCCAGCTCTGGCAGGAGAAGGAGATGGTGGTGAGGAAAGGGGGGAGGGAGGAGGTGAGGATGAGGGAGAGCAAGAGGGCTGTAAGGCAGAGTATGGTGTAGTGGGTTGTGGGGAGGGAGGAGCTGGCTGTGGGAGGAGGGGGGAGGCGGTCAGGACAGACCCTGCAGGGAGACAGAGAGAGGTGAGCATCATGTACCTGAACTCAACATCATCACAGGTGTGAATCAGTGCAGACGCCTCCTACCTGCAGGAGGACAGTTTGAGCTGCTGTGCCGATCCTCCTCCTCCTCCTTCTCCTCTTCCTGCTCCTGTTCTCCTCCTCTCTCCGTTCTTTCAACAGACTCTTCTTCTTCTGGACTCTCCTTTACTGTCCGGTGAGGCTCCTCCTGCTGTGGAACTACTCTCAGCATCTCCTCCTCCTCCTTCTCTTCAGTCTTCTCCTTCTGCTCCTCCTCCATGCTGATGTCTAGAGGAAGAGTAAGACGTTACACACAGTAACTCGTACTGCCACCTCGTCGCTGTACGCCTCCCTGAACCCGTCAGGTTTCATGTCAGTGAAAACATGGATGCTTCACACACAGAAGATCTATACAATCAGCACAGTTTGAAGATTAGCGTCACCAATTCAGTATCTGACCAAATGTCTCCCCTTCTGTTCCTGAGATATGACGTTAAAACATGATGATGTCACAGTCAAGCTGACCTTTGACCTTTTGACCTTCATTATTTTATCCCGTTAGACAATTGTGTCAAGTTTGGTCAGAATTAGTGAATGAATTCTTCAGTTATGGACAAAAACATGTTTTGTGAGGTCACTTTGACACCAAATTCTGATCAGTCCATCGTTGACTCCAAGTGGACGTTTGTGCCTAATTTGAAGAAATTCTCTCAAGGTGTTCTTGAGATAGTGTGTTCATGAGAAAGAAACAGACACAAAAGCCCTTTTTAAATAGGAGTTGTGCAAATTTGCAGGAAAGCCCAATCAGTGTTTTTTCAGCATTGGCAGTATAAAAACAAAATCGGGGAGTGCAGCAAAATGCCGCCTACCTACTTTTGTTTATACAGAATGTGCCTTTTTCGGGGCAATGGGGGGCGTGAGCAAGTAACAGAACGTGTAGCTCAGCGTGTGACGCACTCCGAGGGAAGCTAGTCAGTCCTTCGGCGATTCTCTTGTAAGTTGGCCCAGTTCTTCACCGTCCCTGTCATCTTTGTTTGCGAGGACAAGGAGGGCACGCAATTCCTTGTCTCCCAAATTGCTCATCTTTACAGTGTCTGTCAGGTTTGTGTTTCCCTCTTGCTACCAGCTGCTCGCTAATTCCTGCTATCAGCTGTTTCCTGTTTATCCACTGCCAGTGGCTCGCACGTGTGGCGTCATCAACAGCTCCTCCCACAAGTCATCAACAGCCCCTCCCGTGGCAGAAGGGCACCTCGGTCTTTTAAACTAAAAAGGGTTGCACTAATATGTCTACCCTACGAGGTGGAAAATTGGGCACCTCGGATCAACTCGCCAGTCCGGCTCTGTGTGTCTAAACGCTCGCAGCTTGCTTGACATGATGACTGACAGCTGTGTGTGCCAATCAGTTTGCTCACAATCAATGGTGCTACTTGTGCTTGGCTGGGAGGGTGTATGGGTGGGAGGAAACCAAGGAGATCACTACTGTGCAGCTCCAAATGTCACCACTAGAGCAAGCTGGCAGCAGCCCTATGCGAGATATTTGGCTCCGTTTTTGAACAATGTGGAGGAAGCGGAAACGCACCGTCCATCTTTACATATGCTCAATGATTAAACAAAAATAAAAAATAAATATGTTCCAGAAACTATATGAAATCTGCACGTTCGAGTCGCAGCAACTGATGTCTCATTTTCACTGCGGGATTCAACTTCACTCACTTTTGGTACCAGCTTCTTCTCTCTATGTGGTTGTCCAATGTGCACAGCATAGTGCACTTAGTGTACATAGTGTAACAGAGCTGTACCGTACCATGCAGTGGAAATGCAGTGTAACTGTTTTATTACTAACTTTCCACTGTCACTGCTAAATATATCATATTTTTAATAGTAAATATAGATGTCTCCCTGATACTCACCCACTGTGGCTGCAGACTCCGTTTCTGTCGTGTGTTGCTGAGGACTGGAAACAGAGTGGCATCCAGGACCAGGACCAGCATCAGGCTGCACAGGGCTTGTAGGACCAAAACTTGGGCTGGTTTCAGACTGCCCAGGGATGGCAAGAACAGGTCTAACTGAAACAGGACCAGGGCTAGCCTCACAACTAAAAGGTCTATCAGGTCCAGGACTGGGACTAGCCTCTGGCTGCATAGAGCTGGTAGGTCTAGGATTAACTTGCGTATCACCTGATTGCAGGGGGCTGCAAACAGGACCAGCAACTGGGCTACTGTGCACAGAGCTAGCTTGAGCTTGTGGAGCATGAGGCGGGCTACTCTGTGAGCGGGCAGAGAGTGGGGAACTAGCGGGTATTTTACTAATGTGGCTAGTACTAGGCATCACAGTGTTATCCTGAGTGGGACTAGAATGGACAAGGCTAGCATGGCTCTGACTAGCCAAAGTGGAAGTAGCATCAACAGGGGTCGCTGGTCTTTGATACAAGGGGCTTGCCGATGCAGTGTTTTCTTGGCTTTCAACAACAGACTTTTTGGGAGTAGGGAGAGGACTAGCTGGGGACGGGCTACCCTGGATCAGACTAGCCTGGTTTGGACTAACAGCGGGTGAGTCATATGACTGGGAACTGGCAGGTGCTGGGCTTGTCTGCCTAATACTGTCTGTGGGTTTAACAAGACCAGAATTGAGTTGAACCACAGTGGGAAGAACACAGCTCTGGATTATGGAACTGGCCCCCATGTCCACATCAAGTCTTGAACTAGCCAAAGTGGGGCTTAGCTGTGCCACAGTTAGGCCAGAACTGGTTCCAGTGTCGGAAGCTGGGGTATAATGGGGGCTACCTCTGGGGTTACGATACTCTTCACTGGCCTGAGCTGGACTGTAAGGTGGGCTAACACAAGCAACAGCAGAATGTGCAGGGCTACTGTATGCCATGCTAGCTAATGAGGGAGTCTGTCTTTGGACTGGGCCTGAGTGGGCACTACAAGAGGTGCTTTGTTTGTGAACAGGACTAGCTTGACCAGCAGGACTAGACCTAGGTGGACTGTGGCTGACATCAGTTATGCTAGCAGACGGGGAATTTGTCTGGCCACTATGGCTCAGACTGTGGCTGATAGAGCTACTAGCCGGGCTAGTATCAGCTGACCGACAGTGTGGAGGACTAAAGCTAGTTGGAGATGGCAGGGGGCCCGTCTGGACTGCAGATGGAGAAGAATTGCAGGTGGTCGGGACATGTGAGGGATCAGACTGACCAGGAAGTGTGGGACTTGCCTGAGTCTCTACAAAACTACAAACAGCGGCACTGGTTCTCTCTGGAACATCCATGGAGCCCATCAGACTGTACCCACTGCTAGTTTCTGTGTGGACTGGGCTAACATGAGAAGGGCTTCTATGAATTCTATTGTCCAGAATAGGGGTTGGGTGGCCAGGACTAGTTTCTGAGTGAATTAAATGACTGTGGTGGTTGACTTGTGCCTCCATCTCTTCATCCTGATATGAGATGGGATGGACCGATCTAGCCAGTACTGCTGGTGGGCTAGCTGGTTGCTTTGCAGATCTGACAGGTAGTGCCAAGGGGCCAATTGGTTGCGCTGGCAGCGTTACAGGGCTAGGTGGTTGTGTTGAGAGGCTAGTCTCTGTAGCTACAGGGCTGACGTGGGCAGGGATAGTCTCCACTGCCATGGGGCTAGAACAGGCCTGAATAGAGCTGGCAGGGCTCATAGGCATCCGACTGGCATGTTTGGGGCTAGCACTAGCTGAGCTATTTTGGATATGTGTGGGGCTGGTTTTACCTTCAATAGCTTCTGTGCAGCGTGATGGGCTGTCACAAGAAGGACTCTGATGACTGTAGCTAGCTGGGAGGGGAATTTCCTCCATTTCATCAGCACAAGGTGAGCAAGTTAGGCTACTGTGTTCCACTGAAGTGCTAAGGTGAACAAGGCTTTCTGGTGTGGACATGGCAGGACCGTGATGGGGGCTAGGCACGCTACTCTGAACAGGACCACACTGGTTTGGGAGTTTGCCATCTGTGCTATGGCTATCAGGGGGCACTGTGGATAGGTCAGGTGTGGGGCTAAGAAGGGTAGGGCTACTTTCCAGTGTTTGGCCATCAAGGTTAGGAATCAGCTTCACTGGGCTATGCTCCAAAGATGTCAGCTCTGCAGTACTGGTTTGCGTGCATTCCTTTGTGACTCTTGACTGAGCAGCAAGCTGAGAAGGAAGTAAGCTTAGCTGCAAAGGCCTAAAAGGCTGTGTAGAGTGAGCCTGTACTGGGCTAGCAGGCTGTGACAGACTACACTGTGTGGCTCTGAGTGAGGATGGTGATGGGCTACATGGAGCTGAAAAGGGCCTTGGTAAGGCATGTCTCCTTGCTGTCTTGGTGGGCCTACGGCAGACTGTTGAGAGTTCCTGGTCCAGTGTAGAAATGTCCTGTGCAGGCGCACATTGCAGCTCAGCAGGGCTGCTTGATCCAGGGCTCTCCTGGTCCAGTGTATGTTCAGCATCCTGTGTGGGACTCTGTGGAGGTGATGTGCCAACTTGTGCAGAACTATGTGGCGTAGGACTGTGCTGAGGCTGTATGATGATGATGTTTGCAGGACCACATGGTCGATCAAACAGTGTCTGTGTAGGGTTGTCTTGCACCTGACTGTGTGGTGAAGGGCTTTGCTCAGGCTCTGCAGGCCCTAGCTGAACCTGGGTAGGACTAAGCCCTACTTGGGATGGTGTCTGTGGTGGTGGGCTGTGCGGAGAATGTGCATGGCTACAAGACATGGGACTACCCTGTGTTGGACTCTGCTGAGATTCTGTGGCCAAAAGCTGATCCTGTGTGGAATTCTTGGTAGAGCTGGAAGAAGTAAAACTGAGCTGAGTCTTCTGAGCCTGCAAGGGAGTCACACCAGTGGGGCTTTGTTGAAACTCTGCTGGACTAACTTGAGATAGGGTGTGGCTCTCCTGGTGCTCTGTGAGATTAGGGCTAACTGATGGAAGGAGCTCTGTTAGACCAGAGTAAGACTGTAGTGAACTTTGAAGGAGCTCTGTGGGACTGAGATGAGATGGTGGTGGACTTCGCTGGAGCTCTTTTTCATTAGCATGAGATGGCGTAGAAATTTCTTGTTGCTCTGGGGAATAAGGGTAAGATGGTGCAGGACTTTGCTGGAGCTCTGTGGGTTCAGAATGAGATGGCGCAAGACTTTGTTGGTCCTCTGTGGGTTCAGGGCCGGATGGTGCAGGACTGTGTTGGAGCTCTATGGGTTCAAGGCTGGATGGCACATGACTATGTTGGGGCTCTGTGGGTTCAGGGTGGGATGGCGCAGGAGTATGTTGGAGCTCTGTGGGTTCAGGGTGGGATGGCTCAGGAATACGTTGGAGCTCTGTGGGTTCAGGGTGGGATGGCGCAGGAGTATGTTGGAGCTCTGTGGGTTCAGGGTGGGATGGCTCAGGAATACGTTGGAGCTCTTTGGATTCAGGGCAGGATGGTGTAGGACTGTGTTGGAGCTCTGTGGGTTCAGGATGCAATCGCGCAAGACATTGTTGGTCCTCTTTGGGTTCAGGGCAGGACAGTGCAGGACTATGTTGGAGCTCTGTGGGTTCAAGGTGGGATGGTGCAGGACTATGCTGGAGCTCTGTGGGTTCAAGGTGGGATGGTGCAGGACTATGCTGGAGCTCTGTGGGTTCAGAGTGGGATGGCGCAGGACTACATTGGAGATCTGTGGATTCAGGGTGGGATGATGCAGGACTATAATGGAGCTCTGTGGGTTCTGAGTGAGCTGGCGCAGGACTATGTTGGAGCTCTGTGGGTTCAGAGTGGGATAGCACAGGACTATGTTGGAGCTCTGTGGGTTCAGAGTGTGACGGTGCAGGACTATGTTGGAGCTCTGTGGGTTCAGGGTGGGATGACGCAGGACTATGTTGGAGCTCTGCAGGTTCAGAGTGAGATGGCGCAGGACCATGTTGGAGCTCTGTGGGTTCAGGGTGGGATGGCTCAAGACTATATTGGAACTCTGTGGGCTCCGAGTGAGGTGGCGCAGGACTATTTTGGAATTCTGTGGGTTCTGGATGAGATGGCGCAGGACTACATTGGAGCTCTGCGGGTTCAGAATGAGATGGCGCAGGACTACGCTGGAGCTCTGTGGGTTCAGGGTGGGATGGCGCAGGACTACGTTGGAGCTCTGTGGGTTCAGGGTGGGATGGTGCAGGACTACGTTGGAGCTCTGTGGGTTCAGGGTGGGATGGCGCAGGACTACGTTGGAGCTCTGTGGGTTCAGGGTGGGTTGGCGCAGGACTACGTTGGAGCTCTGTGGGTTCAGGGTGGGATGACGCAGGACTACGTTGGAGCTCTGTGGGTTCAGGGTGGGATGGCGCAGGACTATGTTGGAGCTCTGTGGGTTCAGGGTGGGATGGCGCAGGACTATGTTGGAGCTCTGTGGGTTCAGAGTGGGATGGCGCAGGACTATGTTGGAGCTCTGTGGGTTCAGGGTGGGATGGCGCAGGACTGTGTTGGGGCTCTGTGGGTTCAGGGTGGGATGGTGCAGGACTGTGTTGGACCTCTGTGGGTTCAGAGTGAGATGGTGGAGGGCTATGTTGGAGCTCTGTGGGTTCAGGGTGGGTTGGTGCAGGACTATGTTGGAGCTCTGTGGGTTCAGGGTGGGATGGCGCAGGACTACGTTGGGGTTCTGTGGGTTCAGGGTGGGATGGTGCAGGACTATGTTGGGGCTCTGTGGGTTCAGGGAGGGATGGCATAGGACTATGTTGGAGCTCTGAAGGTTCAGGGCAGGATTGTACAAGACAATGTTGGAGCTCTGTAGGTTCAGGGCAGGATGGCGCAGGACTATGTTGGAGCCCTGTGGGTTCAACATGAGATAGAGCCAGACTTTGTTGCGATGGCGTACAGGGGGTCTTGGTAGGACTATGGGCTGGCTCTGAGTGGATGAGGTGGACTGGGCTATGAGCCATTGGACTGATGGGTGGAGCCTCTGTGAGACCTGGAATTGGTGGCTGTGAAACGCTTATGGGTGGTGCCTGTGTGGGACTTAGTTGAGGGACCAGGGTAGGACTGCGTGCGAGTGGAGTGTGTGGGATTGGCTCCTCCTTCTGAGGCCTGCAGGTGGCGCAGATGTAATCTTCAGACCCTGCCCTGCCCTCCCCAGCCTGGACAATACACTCTGTATGGACACACCTGTAACAAAACACAAAAATAAAGATGTGCATGTTTGCTAAATCTTCAAGGACCACCTTTAATGAAAGGGTGTCCATGTGGTGTTTTTTATCTGCTTCAGAACATATGATGAACAAAATAAGCAGTCAACGCTAAGGCTGAGCATTTTCTCCTTAGACCTGCAGTGTACCAATGGCAGTCTCAGGGCCCTGACAAACCAAGCAGACAGTCGGTCATTGGTCAATGTCAGGCCGTTGGTGAGTGTCTGCTGCTATAGCTTTTGCAGTGTGTCGCCCAGTTGGCCCTTGTTGTTCTTTTGGTGATTCAGTGTGTTGTATTGGCATTGGACCCGGTGGAGTCCGTTGGTCAAAGAAATTACTCTGACTGGCAGCTCAGACTGGAGCGTTGACAGTAGTTGTTTGTTTAAACTCAACACGTCGTAAATCTGGTTTGGACTGGACTTAAAACAACAACACAATATTTGCAAATATCACAAAGTCTGCCACGATATGACTCAATTAAATTTGATTCGATTCATTTCAATTCAGGGGCCTGTGAACGATAGAAGCAGCTGCCGCACCTTTCCTTTTGCTGTTGGTCATAGATCCAAACAACACATAAATCATGTGAATAACTGTGACCAGTCAACTTCAGTAGAGTTGACTAAACTGACTCCACTAAAACACAGAAAGCAGCACTGTCAGAAATCTTTTCATTTTAACCCAAACATCATTTTTTTTTAATAAAACTTCAGGACCATGTCTTAAAGTCCTGGAGACAAACTTGTGTCTTAAAGTCCTGAAGACAAACTTGTGTCTTAAAGTCCCGAAGACAAATGTGTGTCTTAAAGTCCTGAAAACAAACTTGTGTCTTAAAGTCCTGAAGACAAATGCGTGTCTTAATGTCCCGAAGACAAATGTGTGTCTTAAAGTCCTGAAGACAAATGCGTGTCTTAAAGTCCTGAAGACAAATGCGTGTCTTAAAAACCTGGAGACAAACTTGTGTCTTAAAGTCCTGAAGACAAACTTGTGTCTTAAAGTCCTGAAGACAAACTTGTGTCTTAAAGTCCTGGAGACAAACTTGTGTCTTAAAGTCCTGGAGACAAACTTGTGTCTTAAAGTCCTGGAGACAAACTTGTGTCTTAAAGTCCTGGAGACAAACTTGTGTCTTAAAGTCCTGAAGACAAACTTGTGTCTTAAAGTCCTGAAGACAAACTTGTGTCTTAAAGTCCTGGAGACAAACTTGTGTCTTAACGTCCTGGAGACAAACTTGTGTCTTAAAGTCCTGGAGACAAACTTGTGTCTTAACGTCCTGGAGACAAACTTGTGTCTTACAGACAAACGTCTCCAAACAGCCATAAAACAACAGGATCATTTAAAACAAGTCTCAAACTCAGCTCAGTAACAACTGTCAGGGTTCACAGACACAACTGTTGTTTTATGCTAGTCACACATCATTAGCTTTAGCATGTTTACATTACATAAATTAGCCTAGCAGCTAGCAGACTTTTCCTCTACAAACAGTTGAACAGATGACATGTATTATTTATACTTCTTCTTCCTCAGCGTTGGTTTCAGTCTCTGTGTCTCCTGACAGAACAGCTCGGTTGAATTTCAGCCTGCATGAACGTTTTTTAGCCGAACATTGTTGAAACAGCAGCTGATGTTGCTGCAGTGAGAAGTTAGCGGAGTGAGACGCTCGTCCAGGCAGGTAACGTCACGTGGAGTTTATCTCATAACGTCATTGTTCACATACACCATGTGTTCTGTCTGCTGACCTGGACGTTCTCTGAAATCCAAAATATTTCCACACTGCTGATGTATTCCTGAGTCAGTAACGTTATCCTCTTCGTTCCTGCTGCTGTTTGACGCTGACACAGACTTTCAAAATAAAGGTGTAACCTAAAGACGGTGATATAGGTCTGTGTTGATGGTACTGGATCGTTGATCATTGAATCGATATATTGATTCAGACTAATAGATCGTTACACTCCTGGTATGTGGACAGAAATGTGATTTGACTGCAGTGAGTTATTGTTCTTCCTGTGCAAACAGAATACACGCCATTCTGTCTTGTTCGGTCAGTACAGCTGCCAGACTGTCTGATTCAATCGCATCTCGATCACTCACTGTAGGAGGCAGTGCGAGCAATGCCCGACAGTAAGTGTCGGAAAAGTTGGTGATTCATGAGCACCGAGACGTCTGACAGGCTGAACAGGTACATACTGGACATGTAAAAGAGTCGTTCAAAAAGGTTCATTTGTTTATTTTTGTCCATCACTATTTCAGAAGAAACACTCAATGGATTGTGTGTGTGTGTGTGTGTGTGTGTGTGTGTGTGTGTACCTATAGCAGCAGATACAGGTCAGATAGTCCTGTGGTGTGTAGAGGTCGGGGGCATGGTCACAGAGAGAGCAGGGCAGGGCCGGGTCACATGACTTGCACAGAAACGGGTGATTGGCCCACTGGCCTGATGACCTCACACCACAGCGGCGGCAGATTCTGCAGTTCTGGAGGAAAGAGAGGTTCATCCAGAGATCAACACTGAGGCTGACACCCATATGTGTATGTGTGTGTGTGTGTGTGTGTGTGTGTTTATGTCACCTTGCAGGTCCAGCCGGTGCTCGGTGTGTGATCCAGAGGTGGTGTGAGACAGTGTGTGTGGTAGGCTTTATCACAGCGTTCACACACCAGCAACGCGCCATCATCCCCTCGCAACCTAACACACACACACACACACACACACACACACGCAGAGGACACAGTTATGGTGTTAGCTCCACTCCAGTTGGCGGCTGTGTTGCACTACAAGCTTGTCTGCAACCACAATCATACACATATCATTGATGACAGCATGATGTGTCCACGAGAATGAAACAGACAGACAACCTGTGAACATTCAGCCTGCACCCACAGCTGTCACCAGTGTGTGTGTGTGTGTGTGTGTGTGTGTGTGTTACCTGCAGCTCTGACACACTCGACACTGAGGACACTGCCAGCCAGCCCGGCATAGGGGCGAGGGAGCCAGGGGGGGGTTCAGGCAGCTGCCATGGTAGCGGTCACCACAGCAACAACACATCAACAGACCACCGACATCATCGCCACTCGAACACAACACACACTGTGAGGACGCTGGGGACAGAGAGGGACAAAGTTTTATACATGTTGAGCCAAAAGGATGAAACTAAGGCTGATGTCTTGTCTCATCCTCTCCTGTTGTGTGTAACAGCCGGTCGGAGCAGGCGAAGAAGAGGCGGAGCTTAAACCACATGAGGAAAATGTTTCTACAGATCTTCATGATCACTGACTCCACACACATACGGTTACACCTCACAGGAAACACTCTCTTTAATCCACAAACACACTGAAAGGGACAGTTCTGATTCTTGGAGTGGGGTCGTATGGAGCACTGATCCACAGTCAGTGTGTAACCTACACAAGATGCCAGTTTGGAGAAGCAGACTGGAGTACGACACAGAAGCTAAGCAATGTACTGCTGTGGACAGGGAGCAGCAGTAAAACATATTTCAGCCACCCAAAAAAATCTGTTGCAGAGTAAGTGTACACTATACTGACATTATTTTAAACCACTTCACCTTTCCATCACACAGCCTGCTCCGACAGAGAAGCCGTAACAGCTTCAGTTTCCCATCTAAGCTGTCATCACAGCCGCCAGACTCCACTGAGAAAAACAGTGATTTAACATCAGTGATCTCAGGAGCTGCTGGTCGACTGCTGCCTCCATCAGTTAGTGTGTTTGTGTCACTGTGTGACTCTGGTGAATGTGAAGTAACAACAAAGTCACACAGTGACACAAACACACTAACTGATGGAGGCAGCAGTCGACCAGCAGCTCCTGAGATCACTGATGTTAAATCACTGTTTTTCTCAATGGAGTCTGGCTGTGAGGAGAGAGATATAACAGCTTCATGTTCCTGCTGGAAGTCACTGTCTACCTCCCTCTGACTTTAAGACAAAGCAGTGAAAACACATCAAACATGCAGTCCAGTTAAACTGATTTTTTACGTGGCTAAAATACATTTTGTTGCCGATCCCCTCCACAGCAGGACATCGCTGCTTCTCCGAAGTGGATGCATACCAACCACTATCCCCACCCTATCACGACCTTTTTCAGTATTTCCATATTGGACACTTGGTTAAAGCTCAGCTCCCGTCTTTTCCACATGCAGCCCCTAATTTACCTTGGGACAAATGTCTGGAGATGCGGCCCTACCAAAAGGGTGTCATCAATATTAAATTAACGAAAGGGTTGGGATCAAAACTAAGAGAAGATTCCTGAGATGAAGCTAATGAGAGGACATATTCTTAATCACCCTGTGCACGCCTCGGCCTTGTGCACCGTTCCCACTTTAGTAAAGCCAGACTTGTAGACATCTATCTGAGTGATGACAAGAGATGTGACCCCGGCAGACCTTGCTCATATGTTCTGTTTCTGTCCCAAACTAATGAACAATTTGCAACCCAGTGACCTCATGGCACTGTTTGGGGTTCCAGAGGACCTCACCAGTCTAGTGCTATATAAATAAACCGAGCACCTAGCAGTGCGAGGACCCTAATGAAATGCAAGGAATTATTCTTCTTCTTCCTCCAAATGAATTGGCTTGGTGGTGAAAAATCTGACATTTCAAGACTCTCTCTCTCTCAAAAAAAAAAAATAAAAGCCTCAGTACCGCCACTGACAAAATTTTGAGCAAACAGCCCCCGAAGCTAGTTTAACCTACACGTATGACACTTGGTAGGCATACGTAACAATCCAAGACGTACAAAAAAGCCTCTTGGAGCCATGATCTAAACCCAACAGGAAGTCGGCCATTTTGAATTTTCTGTGCAATTTTGGTGCATTTTTGGCCATTTCCAGGGTTCATAAATGAACAAACTAGTCCTAGAGATTTCATCTGATTGACTTCAAACCATGGTCTGTCCCATCCCAAGACCTTGAAGATGAAAAGTTATCAAAAGCGTTCTTCAAACCGTGTGACGGCGTCAAAGTTAGGGGTCACGCCACAAAACAGGAAGTAGTTTATAACTCCAGCATACATGGTCCAATCTTGCCCAAACTTCACAGGATTGATGACAGTCCCGCCCTGAACACATCTACACGTCAATAATCAGTAAAGAGTACAGCGCCACCTAGCATCAACAGGAAGTACGTCTTTTTAGACACTTATTTTTTCATTTGCCTGACATTTACATGATGTGGTATCTACCTCATGTATAGGAACATGACCTATCATTAGTGCCTTCTCCTACTCCCTCTAGTGGGAAGAGGAAGTGGTACAAAATGTGAAATAGTCATCCCAGCACTGTATGAAGGATATGCCATCTCCTCCATCTCATGTGCTATCTGACAGAAATGAACTGACGCCTCAGTCAGCATCCTGCCAGCAGCCCCGAGTTGTGCGAAGGTGCGAGGGCCTGTTCATCGCTGCTTGCAGCTTTAATTATTATTATTTTTATTCTGACAGACTGATATAGCAGAATATGCATCAGTATTAGCTCATCGCAGATTTTGCTAGAATGGGCGTCCCCTAATCCTCCATCATCCCCTGTCAATACAGACCTGGCATTGTTTCTTAAACTTGAGAAGATTAAATCTCTAAGGACTGTTTCTATGAGACAAGGCAGTGTTTGATGGCAAATTTTAACTGCCTCTGACCAACTCCTCCTCAACAGGAGAGGGATATTATGTAATTATATGAGAATACCTTCTCTCCTTCTTTACTTTCATTTACTGTTCCCTTTTTCTGCTGTGCTTCATTTTTATTTTATGTCTTTAGTGTCACTGTGTGCTGACTCTCGAGGTAGGGCCAGGAGTGTGACAATTCTGATACTGTGTGATTCGCATTTATCCTTCAATAAAAAACATTACCAAAAAAAACCCTAAACTATCTCTTTAAGGCACCTATGCGTGTGTGTGTGTGTGTGTGTGTGTGTGTGTGTGTGTGTGAGTGAGTGAGTGAGTGTGTGTGTGTGTGTGTGTGTGTGAGAGAGTACCTGTGTGTGTGTGTCTTGTACACAGTGTGTGTTTCTTGGTCCAGTCCTGGTAAGCTCCAGCCGCAGCAGCACAGGGGAAATGGAAGCTTTGCCTACAGCCCGTCGCCCGGCAACGCAGCGAGGCTCCGAGCCGACGGCAGAACACACACACCTGAAGAGGTGAGAGAAGGGCGGGGCTTAGTGATGCTGCATACAGCTGTATTCCTCCTTTAGAGCAGTGACCAATAAGACAACACAAACCCACCTGCGTGCTTCCTGAGTCGATGGCTTTGTCCACATAGAGCAGTGATTGGCCCTCGCCGCGACATACCCCCTCTGACCAGGCTGCACACTGCAGGTGAGCACAGCACTGACCTGCGCACACAGGCGCACGCACGCACACACACACACACACACACGCACACACACACACACACACACACACACAGTCAGGTTTACCTCAAAGGATGGACAGAGGTCATGGAATAATAAGTTCAGGAGAGGAGGAGCGTATCTTCTAGTACCTGTGGGGTCGAACAGTGATTGGACGTTGATGTCATGTGGAAGGCCAACGGGTCCGAGCTGCTCCACAAACTCTGAGGAAGACTCCTCCTCTGAAACATCAGGAGATCAATAACAGTGATCAGACCAGCTGCGTCTCAGTCGTCACGAGATTTGTGGTCACTGGTTTTGGTGTTACAACACTTTCAGTTAGAATGAATAAAGAGTACTCACCACACTGCTCTGGACTGCTGCACCTGCACACACCCACCCACACCCACCCACACACACACACACACACACACACACACACACATCGATCACAGTGGTAAACAAACAAATAAACAAACAAATACAATCTGTGCTGAAACTGAATCTAACAGCTCTTCTTATGGGAAACACTTGTCTAACTGGTTTAACTTTGATAGGCAATAAACAGGAAGTGAGGTCACTCACATGGGTGGGGCCTGGTCGCCACGGTAGCAGTGGTCGTGGCAGTCATTGTCCCGGTCGGAGGAGGCGCGGCGGTTGAGGATGTGGAGCGGGATGTAGCCGGGCGTCGGGCCGAACACCACCAGTCGGCCCTGGCCCAGGGGTGGCTCTTCACCGCGGTAACAGAAGGCACACTGCTTCAGACTGCAGGGCCAGAGAACGAGACATGTTAGGGACTGATCGTCTTCTAATCCATCGATCGTTCCAGCTCGTTAATCAAACTTTGAACGCTACTTGAATAAGTAAACACTGACCAACGGGACCAGACTGGCCGACCCGTATGCTCTCACTCAGTGGATGGATGATGTCACAGGAAGCCAATCTTACAAAGGAGGACCACACTTGTTTGTTTTGCTATGGAAGCTAACGTTAGCTAATGTGCTAAAAAGTTAGCGTTGCAGAGAAATCCAATCTTCCTCTTAATCCCTCCCCAGTTTCTGATGAGGTGGACATGATAACCCTTAATACACATAACCTTATTCATCCCTACAACAGGAAATACTTTTTCCCTAACCTGATATGAAGTGTGCGCTGCACATGTGAGCATTTTTGATGATGGCCTCCGTCCAGTCCTTTGGTCTCATCACATTTAACCATAGTTGTCTTTGTTTTTGTTGACGGGCAGTGGCGGCTGGTTTTGAGCCATGACTCCTTCTATTCTGGCTCCCAATAACACAACAAGACAAACACATTTTAACACTCCTATGGAGCCTACAGCCCTGTGGGGGAGAGGCAGCTGCACCTCCAGGTGATCACATGATGTCATCGTGACGTCAGCCCTATAAGGGTCTATTGCCAGAAGATCAAATTAAAAGTCCTGCTCAGAGCACTTCCTGTTTATATGTTACCATGGAAACAGTCACCTGGATAACTGCTGACGCCGAGGAAAAAGTTCTAAGGAATGCCGATGATTTCTGTATCTGATCATTGTGCACTATGTTTGTACTTCTGTACATGTGACGACCCTCACTGACAGAACGCAAATCCAATCTCGTCACTCTGACCTGTTTATTCTGCCTCTCCAAGGCGGGAATTTCGCGCCGCTGTTCCGCCTCTCTGCTCAGTACAAAAGGTCCCGCAATGGGGGGACAGAGTTGTCTTGCCATGACAGCCGGCATGGCGGGACCACAGAGGGGAAGGGTGTAACGGTTTGATGACGTGTAATGTGTGTGACCCATTGCTGTAGATTTAAAAAGCAGCTATTAGCAGTTAGCAGCTAACTCAAACAATGAGGTCCAGGAGCTCCTTACCCTCCGAGCAGAGGACGAGATCAGCCGCCATATAACAGGGACGCTAAATGATTGTTATTGACTGACGGCATATCATTTCTGTCTCTACACGGTCGCGCATTTACAATTCTCCTCTGCTCTCTGTATCACACACGGCAGAATTCCGCCCTGATGCGCACACACACAAATAGAGACACACAGGTGAGCACACGAGAGCGCGGCTGAGGCCACATTTTCCTGACCAAACCCGACCCGAGTCTGAGACAATTATAACCGAGCCTGTGTTGCATTTAGGTGTTGTCAAGTAAATAACAAATTCCAGTACTTGAATAGGCCATAGCACAACACAGCAGCATGTCAAGTGGGCAAAATGTGTGATTTTGCTCGGGTTTTATCTTACAGAGACAGACGGGAGGTCTGCGTATGACGTGTAGTTATATTTCTGGGGAGGTGCATGTCAGGCTGCAGCGTTGGGTCTGTGTAGATTCATACCTTACACCACAGCCTACGTCACAGATGCGTTGTCTATTTAACGCAGAGGTGTAGATCCCGTGACAGTTGAGGCCTTGTACATGAACAAAACACTAATAGGTTTAACTGACTAATATTTCTGGTGCCAACTAGCGAGTGGCCGGACATTTAATCGTTTAGACATTTAATCGTTTAGACGTTTAACTGCGCACATCCCTAATGCTAACGTCAGGGAAATCTTGTTGCTCATGCTGATTTCAGATGGAACATGTTCGCTTGTGTTTAGAAGCTTTCACTGGTGACACTGAGATAAACACTGACCAATCAGAGCAGACAGGACGTTTTCAGGGGAAGGGCGCTAAAACGAAACATCTCTGAGTTCATGTGTTTCATCACAGATAGGACGGGAGAATGAAGTGTTTCTGAACATTAAACATTATCTAACCAATATGAACCTGAAAATGATCAGAATAGTCCGAACCCTCAAACTGTCACTGTCAGTGTGTTTCCAGTCACAGTGAAGTGGAGCTACAGTCCCAGCTGGACGAGGACATCTAACTGGCCTACTGTCCTTGTCCCAGTATACAAGCACGGGAGGGGAATCCATTTATTGAGCCAAGTATGTGCGACTCCTCTACGATAGGTGGAGATATGCCCCCTTTCAGCTTGTTAGTATTGGACCTTTTTCCTGTTGACCTATTACGTCACAGACCAAACAATGGACAAACAAGTTAGCTACGGTTAGCTAGCAGCTAACTGCTACCATGGTGGACAACTTTACAGCTCTGTACATTTGGTCCGTCCAAAAAGTCACACTGTGTCTAAAATTCAAAGTGGTTTTTACAAATACACACAGTCTCACCGTTTTTTGGTGTGTCCCAGGCTGGGGGTGGGCGAGCCCCCTGAGTCCTCAGACAGAGACAGCTGAAACAGAGGGGACAGTGAGTCCTCGTCCTCCAGTCGGGGGCAGGGGGAGACCGGAGGACTGGAGCAGGGACTCAGGGCCCCGCCCCCCTCTGTCTCCAAAGGAACAATGCTGGGGCTGTGGCTCAGGCTGGGCCGGTCCTCCTCCACAGGATCAGGATCAGGATCAGGATCCGGATCCGGATCGGGATCCGGATCAGGTCTGGGGCTGGAGGCAGGGGATGGGGATGGGGATGGGGAACTGACTCGAGGTTTATCTCCAGGACTGGAGGCTGGGAGCGGAGCAGCAGGAGCAGGGCTGGTCCTGTCCTCCTCCTCAGCACTGGGAGCTGGTTCTGGGCTTGATGCTGGGACCGTGGGGTCAGGCTGAGGGGGATCAGGGTCAGGGTTCTGGCTGGGGTCAGGGTCTGGTTCAGGGTCGGGTTCAGGGTTTGCGTTGTTTTTTCTCCTGGAGGTGGAGCGACGGCGTCCTGTTGTCTTCTCCTTCACCTCTGCGGACACACACAAAGCCAATCAGCATGATGTAGCCCAACACAAAAACTAGAACATGAGAGGGCCATGGGAGGAGCTACGTCACCAGGGCCAATCAGAGGTGACGGCAGAAGCTTCAGAGTTTTCAATGAGTGCCGGCTGCCAAACAAACAGCCAACTACTCATTTTTAATACTGACTCTAATACAACTGCAATTCAAAAAAGGTTGGGCCGCAGTGTGACATGTAAATTAAACAGCGCACAGTGATGATGAAGATATTTAATGTTCACCCTCACACACATTAATCATTTTAATAATATACATTTATTCTGGTTGTGATGTCTGTGACATGTTCCACAGCAGCTGGGACAGGAGCACTACGGAGACACGCTGTTGGAACACGTCACAATGTGTCTCACTGTCTCGCTGGAATAAGACAGGACGTCCCTGAAAGATACGTCTTCTGGATGGCAGCATATGTTGCTCCAAAACCTGTGTGTACCTTTCAGCATTCATATATTATTATTATTATACTTGTGTATAAATACAAAAAGTAATCTGTTTATATATACATATATACATATATATATATATATATATATATATATATATATATATATATATATATATATATATATATATATATATATATATTTTATTTTCATGACTATTTACATTGTAGATTCTCACTGAAGGCATCAAAACTATGAATGAACACATGTGGAGTTATGTACTTAACAAAAAAAGGTGAAATAACTGAAAACATGTTTTATTTTCTAGTTTCTTCAAAATAGCCACCCTTTGCTCTGATTACTGCTTTGCACACTCTTGGCATTCTCTCCATGAGCTTCAAGAGGTAGTCACCTGAAATGGTTTCCACTTCACAGGTGTGCCTTATCAGGGTTAATTAGTGGAACTTCTTGCTTTATCAATGGGGTTGGGACCATCAGTTGTGTTGTGCAGAAGTCAGGTTAATACACAGCCGACAGCCCTATTGGACAACTGTTAAAATTCATATTATGGCAAGAACCAATCAGCTAACTAAAGAAAAACCAGTGGCCATCATTACTTTAAAGAAATGAAGGTCAGTCAGTCCGGAAAATTGCAAAAACTTTAAATGTGTCCCCAAGTGGAGTCGCAAAAACCATCAAGCGCTACAACGAAACTGGCACACATGAGGACCGACCCAGGAAAGGAAGACCAAGAGTCACCTCTGCTTCTGAGGATAAGTTCATCCGAGTCACCAGCCTCAGAAATCGCAAGTTAACAGCAGCTCAGATCAGAGAGCAGATGAATGCCACACAGAGTTCTAGCAGCAGACCCATCTCTAGAACAACTGTTAAGAGGAGACTGCGCGAATCAGGCCTTCATGGTCAAATAGCTGCTAGGAAACCACTGCTAAGGAGAGGCAACAAGCAGAAGAGATTTGTTTGGGCCAAGAAACACAAGGAATGGACATTAGACCAGTGGAAATCTGTGCTTTGGTCTGATGAGTCCAAATTTGAGATCTTTGGTTCCAACCGCCGTGTCTTTGTGAGACGCAGAAAAGGTGAACGGATGGATTCCACATGCCTGGTTCCCACTGTGAAGCATGGAGGAGGAGGTGTGATGGTGTGGGGGTGTTTTGCTGGTGACACTGTTGGGGATTTATTCAAAATTGAAGGCACACTGAACCAGCATGGCTACCACAGCATCCTGCAGCGACATGCCATCCCATCCGGTTTGCGTTTAGTTGGACGATCATTTATTTTTCAACAGGACAATGACCCCAAACACACCTCCAGGCTGTGTAAGGGCTATTTGACCAAGAAGGAGAGTGATGGAGTGCTGCGGCAGATGACCTGGCCTCCACAGTCACCGGACCTGAACCCAATGGAGATGGTTTGGGGTGAGCTGGACCGCAGAGTGAAGGCAAAGGGGCCAACAAGTGCTAAACACCTCTGGGAACTCCTTCAAGACTGTTGGAAAACCATTTCAGGTGACTACCTCTTGAAGCTCATGGAGAGAATGCCAAGAGTGTGCAAAGCAGTAATCAGAGCAAAGGGTGGCTATTTTGAAGAAACTAGAATATAAAACATGTTTTCAGTTATTTCACCTTTTTGTTAAGTACATAACTCCACATGTGTTCATTCATAGTTTTGATGCCTTCAGTGAGAATCTACAATGTAAATAGTCATGAAAATAAAGAAAACGCATTGAATGAGAAGGTGTGTCCAAACTTTTGGCCTGTACTGTATGTGTATATATATATATATATATATATATATATATATATATATGTATAATTTATGTGTGTATATATTTGTTTCCTTATTTATTTCGGGAATTATTTCAAATCCATATTTATTTATTTATTCTGTCTAAAATCGTCTTAAATGGTGTCCTATAAGATTTGGGATCTGCTGCACAATTTTGAATAAAGTTCTGATGGTTTGAATGAAGTCATGAACAGAACATCAGGTCGAAACACACCTGTCTTTTGGGGGGTTTTCTTCTCCGTGGCGTCCATGCTCTCTTCATCCTCTACCTGGGCCCGGCCTCGACTCCGCCCCCTGCACACACACACACACACACACACACACACACACACACACACACACACACACACAGAAACACACCTGGTCAGTTGCACAGCGGGAACTTGTTATGAAAAAGTTGTTTTACAAACAGGCAATGTGCGACTGTCGCTTTAAATGTCAAAACAGCTGATGTCATGATGATGACATTATGATAAAACAGCTCTGACATCACGTTCAGCTCACAGCTCATGATTACACCTGTGCACAGCTTCCACCTGACCTCTGACCTGAAGGCTGAACCACAGAGCCTCCCCAGCATGTTAGTGAGGTTTGTTGAGTCTGACGTCAGATGTGAAGGTGACTCCTCTAACCTGGCTCGATCTCCATGGTAACTGATGCTCGGACCTGACCTGGTCAGCTTTTTGTTCTGACGTTGGGCTTGAAATCAGCTGCTTTAAGTAACGTCAATTTACAGTCAGAGTAAATCTCTGATGGATACAGTCTCAGTTGAGACAATACGTTATCGACTCGTAAGGTTACATAACCGCCACCAAAGGAAGCCGTGCAGTTACCGTGCTGTGAGTAGCTCACAGTGACCTCAGAGTTCTCTTTGATCAGTCAGGTTGAAATCCTGGAGCAAATCCAATGGTTTTTCTTTTGTTTTTGTTTATTTTGTTCTTGTTGTTATTTTGATGTTGTTGTTTTTTTTTTTTTTTGGTTCCAGGGAAACAAAGACCCCACTATAAAAAATATCTGAAAGTTTTTCAGTCCTTCATTACACTACCTTTGAACGAGCAGGACTTCAATCAGACACATTTATCAACCTTTAATAAAACCTTCTGGCACATGAAAAACATTATCCATCCATCCATCCATCCATCCATCCATCCATCATCCATCCAAACAATCATCATCCATCCATCCATCCATCCATCATCCATCCAAACAATCATCATCCAACCATCCATCCATCCATCCATCATCCATCCATCCATCCATCATCCATCCATGTAACGTCTGGTGCTGAGCTTTAACCTGTGCGGGACTCTGCCAGGATCAATAAGCATTTCTGATTCTGCATTTTTTTTGACTAATGTGTGAAGCACTTTGTGTTCCTGCCATAACAGGTGCTATATGAATAAAGGTATTATTACTTAACATTCTTCAAAGGTGGAAGTAGGTGGCACGTGACCGATCATTTTTAGGAGTCAAATGAGGCATTGAACGCATCATTCGACTGGTTGTGTGTCACAGAGCCTGAAGCAGTCCTGTCATTTACCTGTTCTCTCTGACTGAGGCTTCAGGGTTTGTCCAGCTCAGGTAAAGACAACCTGTCTCTGTGGTGTTCAGGTAAACATGATGACATCACAGCCTGAGAGAGACACTCACACACTCCAGGATCCAGCAGTGTGAGTGAGTGTGTGTGTGTGTGTGTGTGTGTGTGTGTGTGTGCGCGCGCACGCGCAATGTAGCAGGAGGTAAAACCCGGAACAGACTCAGTGCAGCATACACCTCCTCCTCACTGCTCGTTACCCAGCATGCAACTTTACCACTTCCTCTCCAACATGTCTCGCTCACCACAAAACACACACACACACACACACACACACACACACACACACACACACACGGCTATCAGACACAACACACAGTGGTAGGTCTGACTCTGAAGAACACAGAAAGGGGTGTGACTGCAGGTCAAAGGGTTGGACAGGAAGCAGGTTCACCTGAGCTGAAATGAGGCCACGCCCACTGCGAACACCTGATCACTGACTCTGAACACACCGTCTGACTCTGAACACTCACTAATGGACCTTTTTCACAGCAGACATTTTGACTTGTGTCAGTAGAAAAAGCACAGGTGAAAGTGATAACATTAAGGATGGCTGAGTTCCATTCAGTGTCCCAGTAAACTAGTAACATTTAGCCAACATGGACAATACCAGGGTCTCCCCTAAGTGGAACGCAGCTGTCATTAGTGTCACTGAACACACCTGTGTTGCTAATACTCTGACGTGTAAAAATGTCTGCCATGAAAAAGGTCTATTAGGGACTGTTCTTTATTTATCAGAGGAGGGGGTGGGGCTGCAGTGTGACCCTCCCTGAAGCTCCAGATATTTTTCCTTGATCCTCCCTGAGTGACTGGAGGAAAATGGATGACCCTCCCATTCTGCTGGTGGGAGCTACCTAGTGGCGCCGCTTCAGCCATTACTGCGAGCAACGCTGTCCTTTCATACATCCATGGTTTGCTGTCAAAAGATTGTGTCCACCACCTGGTCTCCGCCCAGGTTGCCCTGGTGCATAAGGGGCTCCATTTTGTGCCGTAAAACCCCCTTTAGCAGGGTTGACAAAAGCCACGTTTACACTGAAAACTTTCAGTACAGTGCAACCCTTCAGACATGGTACCTAGACCCTCGGTCTGTTCAGACAGTCCTCTTAAATGTGGGCAAATGAATCTATATTTTTAAAGTCATTACTAAAAGTGTGTGCCGTATATAAACTAAAGTGATGATCAAAGTTGTCCCAGTGAAATTTAAGGTGTGCTGATGGATTCACGTCATCAACTCATGCATTGAGTAACATTACAAGTTAACGTTCCACCTTAAAAGTTGCCGGCAGTCGGCCCAGTGAATGAAGTGATTTTTTTCTCTTTCATTTTATAGTTGTAGTTTACTGATGTATGAACAGAGGTTACATAAAACCAGAGTGAGCGTCCTCTACTGACCAATCAGACTGCAGGGTTTCCAGCTCCACCTTTTAGTACCAGATCTGTGTGCTAGGTACCCCAACAGAGGGGGGACCAAACATGGGGACGCTAAGGAACGCTTCTGTTGGCACCATCCACAACTTTTACTGTGGGAATGGAAAATAATACTGTACTAAACTGAACTGAACCAACCGTACAGCTCGGTGCTAATATCCCATCATGCAAAGCCAGGGATCGATCAAATCCAGTTACTAGTTCATTTCTAGAACTGGCTGACTGTCTAACAATGTTAAATATTTTCTCATTAAGTTCTCAGATGGAGACAGCAGCCTCCATATTGGTGTAAAACCAGTCCACATGGAAAAGTTCTGTCTCATTCCAGCTCAAACATTTGCTGTATCGGCCGACATATTGATAATCAGTGAAATTCTTCCCACCTCATAATCGGCTTCAAAAATCCATCAGGCCCTAGATTTTACAGCGTGAACATAAAGCTGTCAGTTCTCTCTGCTGGACAAAAGGTGTGAAGATATCAGTCTAATAAAACAGATCACACTCGCTCACTCTAACCTGTAAACCCTACACTGCAGGTTACTATGACGACCAGCTTGTTGTTTCAGCGCTACAGAAAGTCTGCTCCACCTATACACCGCCCTCCTATGACATCACCACTGACACATCACACAGCTTTGTCACTTACTTCTTCCTTGATTTGGGAGGAGGTGGCGGAGGAGGAGGAGGAGGAGGAGGAGGAGGGGTGGGAGGCACAGAGCGGCTGCTACTCCCATCTTTCCGAGGCCGCCCACGAGACCGCCTCTCGGGGGCGGGGCTTGTAGCGGCGGCTTTGGCCAGCTGAGCACTCCGTCCGGCCCGAGTGACGGGAGGGGCCGGTCCTCTGTCCCGAGGCTCCTGGGACTGAGCCTCAGATGGCATTCTGGGTAAAACCAAACAGAGGGGGGGGGGGGGGGGTCAGAAGCAAACTATCTCTGAATTTTGATTGGTCAGTCACAGCGCGCTGTAGCTATGGACACAGCTCTGATCACAGACAGTCTTAATGAAATCAATCAAATCAATTTAAATCAATATTCTGTGTCAAATGATTTTTTTCTTTTTGGAAGTAGTCGAGTAATAAGCAGAGTCACGTACAGTGAAACTATTATTATTATTGTTTGTTATGAATGGCTTCTAGGGGTGTAACAATCCATCAATATATCAATATCAGTTATGATCAACGATCCAGTACCATCAACACAAAGTGAAAACATCGACCTATATCACCGTCTTTAGGTTACACCTTTATTTTGAAAGTCTGTGTCAGCGTCAAACAGCAGCAGGAACGAAGAGGATAACGTTACTGACTCAGGAATACATCAGCAGTGTGGAAATATTTTGGATTTCAGAGAACGTCCAGGTCAGCAGACAGAACACATGGTGTATGTGAACAATGACGTTATGAGATAAACTCCACGTGACGTTACCTGCCTGGACGAGCGTCTCACTCCGCTAACTTCTCACTGCAGCAACATCAGCTGCTGTTTCAACAATGTTCGGCTAAAAACGTTCATGCAGGCTGAAATTCAACCGAGCTGTTCTGTCAGGAGACGCAGAGACTGAAACCAACGCTGAGGAAGAAGAAGTATAAATAATACATGTCATCTGTTCAACTGTTTGTAGAGGAAAAGTCTGCTAGCTGCTAGGCTAATTTATGTAATGTAAACATGCTAAAGCTAATGATGTGTGACTAGCATAAAACAACAGTTGTGTCTGTGAACCCTGACAGTTGTTACTGAGCTGAGTTTGAGACTTGTTTTAAATGATCCTGTTGTTTTATGGCTGTTTGGAGACGTTTGTCTGTAAGACACAAGTTTGTCTCCAGGACGTTAAGACACAAGTTTGTCTTCAGGACTTTAAGACACAAGTTTGTCTTCGGGACTTTAAGACACAAGTTTGTCTCCAGGACTTTAAGACACAAGTTTGTCTTCGGGACTTCAGGAGACAGATGGTCCTGAAGTTTTATAAAAAAGATGATGGTTTTGGTTAAAATGAAAAGATTTCTTCCAGAAAGGTGTCTCTTCCAGAAAGGTGTCTCTGACAGAAAGCCCTGAAGGTTAACTGATCCCATGTGCTGTTTCCTGTGTGTTAGTGGAGTCAGATTAAAGTTAACTTTACTGAACTTATTGTTTATGTTGTTTTTATCTTTTGTGGCAAAAAGTAAAAATAAAGCTGTAGCAGCTTCTTCTGGAACAGACTGAGTTAAACGATCAGATAATATTGGCTCATATTGATCACAGGCTTCTGAATCACATCAAATCGAAATCATATCATGGCAGCACTTTGATGTAGAAAATGAATTCGGCAGCAATGAATCTTTTTGAGATGTTATTTTATTTGTTAACTTTAAGAGTTGTTGTCAGATAATGTGCAGGTTCATATTCATACTGCATGCAGCAACATGCCTCATGTCAGCTGGAATTTAATTATAACTTACATGTTGTTTTATTAACTTGAAAGTGAAGTCCATCATTTCTGTCAGATAATCTGCAGGGTTCAATGTGCCCCACATTTCAGAGGCACTTTATTTATTTCAGATGTTATTTTAGTGGTTAACTTTTGACTGAGTTGCATCATGTCACATTCATACCGCATGGCTCAAAGTGTCTCGTACTTCAGCAGCATTTAAAATCCAACATGGTTGTTGAAGATTGTGATTAAAGGCTTCAGAGGGCTCTGAATGCACACAATATGTTATGGGACAATGTTTAAAATACTTAACAATAAATTGCGATAAATTTGACTGTTTCTCTGAGTGTTTTCCTTTTTAAGTCTAGTCATCTAGTCTTGACTAAAATTTTGGTTTAGTCGACAGGGAAAGCAGTCGCCAGGAACATCCCTAGTATGTATAACAATTCCTTGCTTATTGATTGCTTTCACTGTCTTAGTTCATGCTGAGCATCACAGATACTGAGGGTCTCCCTCTAGCTCCTGAGTGTTAAATAAAGGTCTGAACATCAGTTCTGCTCCTTTTCTTAGTTTCTATCAAAGAGCAGAAACTGTAGGAAACATTAACAATAAGACAGAGAGCAGCTAGTGGTGTATCAATACTGCAGAAAATCAGTGTTCAAACTAGATTGCACCGATTACAATTTTTCGGGCTGATCCCGATTTCCAATTTGCAGAGTGTTTGGATGGCCGATTCCGATTTCATTTTTTTCAAACCACTTTACAGCTCACAAGATATTGCAATATTTTCTATCTGTGCTTTATTAGAACATTTTAACCAAGATACAACCAGCTTTTCAATAATCATCTCAAACAAACAAACAAACACAAACAGTGACACAGCTTAAGAAACATTTTCCTTTTTGCTCAAATATAACTTCAGGTACAGTATTAAAATAAATTAGTAAAAAAGGCATACATAAATAAAAACATGGATAAATAAAATAATAATTCTTAAGCATTTGTGGGTAATTTCTTGACTGGACAAAAAAGTAAAAATATCTGCTGTGGAAAATTCACACAGGTCTTCAGGACGCGCCCGCCAGCGCAGACATGCGCATCTTCAGTTTCAAACGGCACAGCGCAGCAGTGAGAGCCCCGCAGTTCAGTTTAACACGGACAGTTAACAACTTTCTCCTTCTCTCTTTTGATGTGTGTGCACGAATAATTAAAGTGAGAAGCCGCCCATGTTTCACTTACAGTAGAGTGAGTTTAATTCGGTTGGCATGTCAACTTTGTGGACCTTCAGTTTGTCTTTGTTGTTGTCACTGAAAATTACAGTATCCCCTCGACCCTGATTCTCTGGCTGGAATCATTTACTCTACAGTTGTCCTGGTGTGTGTCCTTGAGGTCCACTTCCTCACATCGCTCAAGGCGTGAGTTGCACATGCGCGTGTGTGCTCTGCTGATCTTACATGATGTCAATCATGTAGTGCGCCGGAAATTTGACTACAGAGTACAGACAACGTTATGCTGGTACTACCTGGTGCAAAAGTTTGGCACGTGAGCACTCACCTGGGTGAGAACGCCGGCTTCAGACCAGAGGCTGAAGCAACATGAAGCGAGCGTAACTCCACCAAAAGATGATCTGTGAGCGAGGGCGCTCCTCTCTGTTACACCACTGACAATCAGCTGATCTCACGTTAGTTTCAGGAGTCGCATCATCCACGTCGGATTCATTTTTGGGATGGAGTCGCACGTGTGTCAGATTCATTATCTGCAGCTTTCAGAAGTAGGGCTGGGTGATGTAACGACCTCTGCATAGGATCGCAGTAACTTTAACTTTAAGGACGAGAGACTTTAGACATCTTTCCTCAGTATGAACTGATCTAACGGCCACCAGAAAGACACACAACAACAACTGTCAATGTGCTGCCTCTCTCTGTTCTGATTGGCTGCCTTGCTCTGCCCACGGTCACGTGGTTCGTTTTACAGGCCCAGATCTTGTTATGCTGAAAGTAAACTGTGTCACTCTTCAGAGCTGACCAACTGTTCACAAAAGACGAACACCCCGTCAATTACAAGCAGTCAAAGCAAAGAAGGGTAGGTGTGCCAAATATGCCGTCAGTCAGCGCCAATCAAGACGGGAAACACGACACATTTGGAGTTACAGATGTAACTAAAGCTCGTTACACTGCCTCTTCAAGCCGGGGGGCAAACTGGGGGGCAACAACAATCACTTCTGGGTAGGAAACTGGCAAGTAATCACGGTTGTTAGATATTTAAAACAGGCAAGTTTCTTTATTTCTGTTTCTGTTTATTTTTTTTCCAGCCCTAACTGTAACATTCAAAGAACTATGGTTAAACACGGTGGTGCGTCCTTTCTGATGTTTCTGCTGTTATTATTTTTCATACTTTGTTGCTTTGCTATCATCTTTGATAAACCAAATCTACGGGCACAGAAGCTGAACGATGTACTGCTGTCAACAGCCGCAGCAAAAATGAATTTTGGCCACCTAAAAAAAACAATAAATATCAGTGTAAGTGTAGCTACATTTGATTATTGTTCAACTTTACCTTACACATCAGCAACTCAGCATAACTTGGCTCAGTAAAATGACCGTTTTGTCGGTGAATTCTGGTCGCTTTGACGTAATGGCCTTCAATTCCTCGACAGAAGAGTCTGTCTAACAGCAGGATAACGTTGTGCAAATATTCTAATTATTCTAAACTGATAATGACTTTTTAGGTGGGCCTTTTTTTGGTGGGTAAAAACTAACTGAGGCAACATCTGCTCAGCGCTGTTTGATTTTAAAGTACATGACGTGAGGATTTTCTACCCAGAAGTTATTGTAAATAAAGTGATTCAGTCGACAGAGACACTACTGACATCAGAGCTCATAGTATCAGTGTGTGTGAGCACTGAGTCTGCTGTGTCCCACCAGCTCTCTGAGCTCTGTCAGTAATTAATACATGAATAAACATGTATGTTAATGACACAGTCATATAAACACAAGCTAAACAGACGCCACTAACGAACCTCTCAGTCCGTCTGGATGAATCAGCTACCAGTTACTGCTCACTGCTGTGGGTGTGAGCTTTGTGCTAACATTAGCTGCTGTTAGCTTCTGAACGACAGACTATAACCACGCAGCGGCTCTCGCTCCCTGGTTCAGAGGGTTTGTGCTGCTGTTTCACAAGAGTCTGTTGTGCATTGTCTTCCTGTATGTTACTGTGCTATTGGGTTAGCTGCTAATGAGTCTGTAGCTGTGCAGCGGCTTGTTCTTTGGCTCGGTGTGTTTTTATCACCCACTCTCTCACCGTAACTGACAGATTAACAGACGTGGCTCCAAACAGCAGACCTGTAGGTGATCAGAGGATCTTCTGTTTCTGGTCTGGTGATGGTGTTACGAGCCATCTTGTAACAAGCTAGCTTAGCATAGCTGCATCCCAGTGTGTGTCACTGGAGTAAAATGTTCTGGTCTGAGGGAGACAGCATGTTGCCTGTTGTGTTGTGTAGGCTGCCATGTTGAGAAAATGATATTAAGCACAGATGATAAAGCACTTTCAAGGAGTGAGACAATCACCACAGACCTGTGGATGAAACCAAATCAAACAAGTTGACTACAGCACCACTGATTGCAGACCAGTCAACATGGTGGAAGACTCAGGTCTAAAGGTGGAGTTATACTTGTGCGTCAGCTCTATGGGTCCGTCCCCAAGTCTTTTATTTTTATAGTGCTACTGCTAGCTCCTCGCTTGAACCGGAAGTTGTTCGAGGTCCACCATCTTCTAGGCCTTCCCAAGTCTCTTATTTGTGCAGCGAGGAGCTAGCGCTAGGAGCTAGCAGCTAGTGTTGCTTTCGTCAACGAAAAGTATGACTAAATATCGTCATCAACGAACCTTTATCATATGACGAAAACGAGACGAGACGTAACGTAAATGGTGGTCAGGTGACGATAACTATAATTAAATATATAATGCAATATTGTTGACGAATAAAAACGAGACTAAATGTGGTTTACAAAATAAAACCTCTGCTAAAATGTCTTCATTTTCGTTGACAAAAACGAGACGAGACGATATACAGTACAACATCACTCGCTCTCATGTGATATTGCTTTTATACAACAGTTCAACAACAGCTTAAACAGCAATGCTGAGTAAGGAAATGTTAACAAAAGGTGATGAAATAAATTATTTAAGTATGTTATGTAGCTCCGTGAAGAAAAAAAAACAAAAAAAACCAAAACAGTTCCCCCAGTCTGTTGCCAGGCAACGCAACACACACGCCAGGAACTCACAAGCTACTTTGTATTTACATTGATCTGCAGCTGTGTAACTTCGTCCAGTTCGGCTGATGAAACGTTGGCAAACCTGGATGTTGGCATGACCAGATTCAGCTTCCTCTCTCCCTCATCCTCATCAGCACCTCATCAGATGACCATTGATAATTCCTGACTGTGTTCGCTTCATTTTTGCTCCTCTCCAGTTTGTCGAGGTCGGCTGATGTTACACAAACACACCTGGAGGTCTGCACAGAAGAGTCCTGGCTTTCCTTTTCCTCGTCCTCTCCTGACGACCACTCATAATTTAATTCAAATGTGATTTTGGGGAAAATATGTGAGCCCCTGTGAGCAGAGTGATTTTACTGTTACATAAGTCCCAGTGATGTTATACGCTATATCAGCACTCACGGAATGCCTCTCGTCCAATCAAATTCCTCGGTCGGAACTAACTGTTGTATAAATAAATATATATTTAGCTCTAACTAGGAGCTAATTTAAAAAAGAAAATTTTGGTTTGGTTATACTATACTAGGTACTTATACTATATTGACTGGGTATAATAGAACTGCATTACTAAAAAGAGACTAAAATACAATTTTCATTGACTAAAACTAGACTAAAATGTCATCAGTTTTCATCAACTAAAACGAGACGAAAAGAGTCATGGATTATTCTGACTAAAATAAGACTAAAATGCTCAGACTTTTAGTTGACTGAAACTTGACTAAAAATGACAGTTTGACACAAGATTAGACTAAAACTAAAATTAAAACAGGCCGCCAAAAACAACACTACTAGCAGCAAGCTTTAAGCAGCTACGAGCTAGGATGGTTGAGAGTTTCCTATCCGGAAGAGTTTTTCAGCTGAACGCCATGACATATAAATACCCGCCCCCTACATCTGGCACATTTGAACGAGATGGCAAAGAAACAGTACAAGAGTAAGTACCCGTTACATGCATTCTTTGCAATGAATCGCTGACTATGTTGAATGATGGTGAGTTAACTGAGTGATAGTGCTCATCACAGTGACAGTGGAATAGCAGGGCTACAGTCCGTTCTGTAATTGCACAAACTTAGACAAATGACTCAATAACAATGATAATACATGCAAAAGTGTGTGACCAGAGTCATGATGGCGGGGGGTGGGGGCTACTGTTTTGGTCAGCGAATATAATGAGACTTGGGATGTACCCATAGTAATGCCAGACGCTGGCTGCTTTACGGAGCAGATCCAGCGGTGCCGCCGTCATCAGGAATGGACGTCGCTTCACGTGACGCTTCAGTGGAAAGGATGTCTCATGTCTCTTAAACCGACAATGCTCGCTCATCGCTCCTAGTGCTAGCTCCTCGCATTTTTTCCTAGGTGGGAGGGGCTAAACAGCTAGCAAAGTCGGCTAGGTAAGATAACTAGCAGTAATTTAAGAGACTTGGGACGGACCCTATGTAGACCCTACGTGGTGTGTCTGTGTCACTTTGCAGTTACACCTCCTAAACACTAGTCAATGGCAGAGGACTTTAGTTGTAGTTTAGTTGATTCAAAACACACATTAAACATACAGTAAACACACAGTAAACATGGGTTAATAGAGACCATTTTAAGCACAAGTACACAAATCAGCTTCACTATAACTCGCAGATTTCACAGACAAACACTTGTCTTTATCTGGACACATTTTCCCCACAAATACAACATGCTAACATTATTAGCACAAGCCTATGGCGTTTTACATTGTATAAATTAGCTTAGCAGCTAGCAGAGATTTCCTCTGCTCATATTTCAGCCAGGATAAATGACGCTCAGTGTGTGGAGGCTTTATTGTCTTCACAATTTATTGTTTCTTATGGAGATGCACCGAATATTCAGTAACCGAATATATTCGGCCGAATATTGCAAAAAAGACACACATTCGGTATTCGGTGGAATAAGTTAAAAGCAAGGCCGAATAATAGCGATGTGTTTTGATAACGCAATCAAACAGCGTGCCGTGACAAGCCGGGTAAATGTCGGCAGTGTGGTGATCCGCCCGTCACCTCACTTGCATTTGCGACTAAAAATAGTTCATTCAGATCATTCAGCACGCTGTGCGAGCAGCCTACAGATTTCAACCAGCAGCAGAAACGAAAGGCGAATCCCATCGGTTGTGGGTTGAACGGGGGTCACAGACACAGACAGGAATGTATTCCTGTCAAGTACGGCAGCCATCGGCTTACCGGCGACAGATAAGTCAGCTCCAATAATATCCTCTTCTTGGTGTCATGACTGCCCAGAAGTATCTGAACAGCCAAGCCAGCCGAACACAGGTATGTGACGTGTCAGAGGAGAAACGAGCCGTTCACGGTCCACAAACCTCACCGCACTTTAGGGACTGTTCTTTACTTATGAAGGGACTGTTCTTTACTTGTCAGGGGAGGAGGGTGGCTGGTTGATTTTTATTTCATTTATTCATTTTATTTTGATCCCCCCTATGTTAATCACTGATTGATGCTGTTTTTGAAGTATGAATAAGTCAATAAGTAATTTATTCCATTGAAATATCATTGATGTATTATAGAAAAGTGATTTATCTTTTTATAAATGACAAAAGGCACATCTGCCTCATTTTTGCTGTGGTATCGTGATACTACTCAGAATCGTGATACTTTCACTGGTATCGTACAGTGGGTCCCAATTTTGGTACTGTGACAACACTAATCTGGAGGGGGTTCATCTGCAAAAACTAATGAAAAACTAAACAATGATATTCGGTATTCGGCCAAGCGTTTAATATTATTTGGCTTCGGCCACAAATTTTCATTTCGGTGCATCCCTAGTTTCTTATCTGTGAAATTAAAGTAAATCAAAGCTTTGTTTCCACTGAGGGAAATGGTTTCAGCTTACAGAGACAGACAGGAGGTCTGCGTCACTGTGACGTGGAGTTACAATTAACCAAGTGCACGTTAGGCTACGCTGTAGGTGACAGTGTAGGTTCTCAGTCAATGCAAAGCCTATGCCGTAGGTAAGGTGTTGATCCAACACAAGAGTATAAATCCCGTTTAAGGGACGTCCTCAGGTGGACATGTTGTGACCAGTCATATGTCTCACTGTTGGGGAGACAATAGTTTAACACTTACAGGACCTGTACGAATCAGAGACAGATACTAAACTGGAACTCCTGAAAAGTGACGATGTTGTCACATGAACCGGATCACTGGACGTCAGTGAGTCGTCAGAATTATATCAGAGTAACTGCACTTTCTCTACTGGAACAGTTTGATCCTTTCAAACAAACAAACAAACAAACACACAAACACACAAACAGTGTATCTGACAGAATCAGCTCTGTGAAGTGGTTCATGCTTTCAGACCTCACTGTTGTAGCAGAGCAGCTCTGGTGTGAAAGACAAAAATCTAAAGGTCAACATCATAAAGTCAATTTCTTTGATTCCCAATCAAAACACTCTGGTCAGCATTATTTCACCTTGTTAATATGGACTTCAAACTGTTACCAAATGCAAAATATTGGAATTTTAAACATGGGATTACAAATGTGATTAATCGAGATTAACGACTGAAACTCAGCCATCAATGGCGATTTAAGTTACGTATATTTAACAGCCCTACAGATTATATTGTCATTAGAAACTGAGTGAGCAACATTATATAGTATTATTATGTGAATAAAACTATGTTAAACAGTTGATCAATGAATAATCTTGTATTCAATACCAAAAACAAAACAAAAAATCATGAAACATTTCCTTCGTATTTTATTTGAAGTGCCTGACGGCGTCGACAGAATTTAAGTCTCCAGCTGAAAAAAAAAATCCTATTTGAGACCAGATGTAATCAGTGGGAGGCTGGCCCATTACACAGTTCAACAGTAAAGAGTTTGATTGTTATTTTAAAAAGTAAATATTAAAAAGAAAAATTTTGTCCCAATTCTCAAAAATGTGTCTTATACTTACACACTATCATTAAAAGGTTCATTTATAATTCAAGACTTTTACTGAATCACATTATTTCCACACAAGGTGGGAATCAGAGGCCCCACATGACTTAATTATCATGATACGATTATTATTGTGATTCTTAAAAAGACAATGCTGAGTATTGCAATAACTTGTATTAAAATGTATTACATTTTTTTCAAATGTTTCCGTCAAAGAAAACTTTGTCATCATCTCATCTGATAAAATAAATTAAGCATAAACATATTTTATATTTCTGACAGTAACACTAGTTTATACAGTGTGTAAACAGGTGTAGCATGATGCACAGTATTTGTCTGTTCTTACACACTCAGTTGGATACCAAAACTTTAATTTGTATTTGTAATGTTAATCATTTATAAAATAAAAAATCGATCTCCATCCACGTATTGATACAATATTGCCAAGCAAAATATCGTGATGCTTCGCCCCTCACCGCTGGTATTAGTACTTTTACTGCGATACAGGATCTGAGTACTTCCTCCACTACTGCACATGTCTCCCAGAGGAGCTTATGACAACAGACACGGTAGATCGATACCTAAATAGATAACTGATTAGTCTGTAATCAGCTGGAGCAAACAGCACAGAGTGTGAGCCATAACGCAGAATCATAAAGTGTGAAAATAATAAAGCATCTGTCAGAGGAGTTACAACGAGCCCTGCACTAATTAGTGGTATTATTAATATGCTGTAACTAATTAATTGGAGCATGCGTACAAACAGTTTGGCGTGCACACAGACAGCGGGGTCAGAGGGCTGCTGTCACCACGTCATGATACATTTACTGTTCTTTCTGTAAAAGAAGCTGAATCGTAGACACAGAGCAGTTAGCCGTTAGCAGTTAGCTTCCTCGCACCGCCCAGTTGACTGATCACTTCTCTGTTAGCATTACCATTAGCTAGCAGGCTAACTGTTAGCGCGCACCAGAAACGAGTGCATCCCGGCTCCACCGCGCGCTTCTTCACCGCCCCGCTTTGAATGTTAACGGCTGGCGTCATGTTGACGCAAAAAAACCGAGCAGAAAACCTGCACAGGTATCGAGAGAGAGGTGGAAAAAGCGTCCTTACTGATTTGATGCAATTCTCTTTTTCCTCTCCAGCTTTCCAGCCAACTTCGAGCGATCAGTTTACAGCCAACAGCAAACTTCTCCGACAGATAACATCTGTTTCACACGTCTGCCATGATGATACGTTCCCAAGAAACATTCCCGGTGCTCGTGGAAGGAAAAAAACACGGTTTTGCTCTGAAAAATAGGCGAAAAATTAAAGTTGAAGCGGTCGCTCCGTCATGGAGGCCATGTTTGGGAGCGACCGAAGCACCGCCTGTCAGCGACAGCAGGAGAAGAAGTAGGTCCCAGAAAACATTAACTCCTGTACCGGAGCAGGAACGTTTACCGGGCAGGGTTTATCTCTCGCGCCCGGATAAAGGTGACGTGCACCGGGAGTGAGACTTTAAAACGCGCAGGTGTGTGTGTGTCAATGGCGGATTGAGTCAGTGTGTTTGTGTGAGTGTAAAAAGTGTGTCTGACCCCGCGGAGGGATCTGTTGGAGGGCTGCTCTGGTGAAGCGGTCTCTGTCATCAGACCTGAAGTCCCGGACTGGAGCGCGAGGAGCCGGACTGCTGCTGCACGTGCCCCAAACACACAGCCATGAAACATGATATAATCATCTGTATTTATTTATTCATATTTATTTTACAATATAACACCAGTCCTGTTCACTAGGTTACAATTACAGACTTTACTGGAGTGGTTCTAGACCTGGGGGTCGGGCCCCTCCAAAGGGTCACCACATTAATCAGAAGAGACTTCAGGAACCTCCTGAAGGGGACTAGTAGAACCTGCTTTAGATCCTGTTAATAATGAACCGATGGTGACTGGCAGCAAAACACAACATACATACTGTAGAGTTTTTATTTTTATCTTCTCCCTCCTCAGTGACCACATCAACCTAGAGGAACTCTAGAAATGACCACGAGAGCCACCGACCACCTACAGAACCTCTACAACTAACTTTATGACCATGGGAGCAACGTCGATTACAAATACCACCCGTAGAACCTCAAGACCCTCACCTAAAGGAACTCAGTTTTCAGTGACCACAAGACCCCCTGAGGATCCACTGGAACCTCCCCGGTGACCGCTAGGACCACCGACAGGGTCTGTAGAACCTCCTCAATAAGGTGTTCCACCACAACAACTTTACTGACGTGTCCTCCTGATTCATGAGCAGAGGTTCCATCAGTAAACGGATCATCATGGATCCCAGATGGAATCGATTCTGTGCTGCTACATACTGATCCACTGATCAGGCCAGCAGCAGCTCCTCAATAAAACCAGAACAGTAGAACCTCCTGGATCCCAACTTTTATTGAACGTTGATTAAAATATTTATACATCAACCTAAAGAACAAACAGAACCAAGGATGGACGGTTTCAGCTGCACTACATGAGCTGATCTTTCCTGTCCTGTGATCAGCAGCTCAGTCAGGGACAGATGAACTCCACTCCTCCGTCTGTCACGTAGAAGGAACTGCTCCTGTAAGCCTTCGTCCTGGAGGAGGAAGAGGAGGAGGAGGTGCAGTGAACGGTGAAGACCTGCTGCCTCTTCTGCTCCCTGCTGCCTCCTGCTGCAGCAGCCATGTTACTTGCAGCCTCCTGCCTGGAGCACAGCAGCCGGTGGGTCACCAGCTGTTGCCAGGGGCGACAGAGGTACGGCCGGTCATAGTCGGAGGAGTACGGTCCGCTGCAGCTCCTCCTGATGGCGTGGCAGGAGGCGAAGACAGTGATTCTGTAATCCCTGAGAGGAGCCACAGAGGAGACTGATTCAACTCACAGAGCTACTGACAGCATGCAGTGTTAGTGAGGAGCTGTTCCATCATGTTCCTCCAGGACAGCTGGAGAATCTCTAGAACCTCCTCAGTGACCACTGGTACCCACTAAAGAATCTCTAGAACCTCCTCAGTGACCACTGGTACCCACTAAAGAATCTCTAGAACCTCCTCAGTGACCACTAGTACCCACTAAAGAATCTCTAGAACCTCCTCAGTGACCACTAGTACCAAACTAAAGAATCTCTAGAACCTCCTCAGTGACCACTGGTACCCACTAAAGAATCTCTAGAACCTCCTCAGTGACCACTAGTACCAAACTAAAGAATCTCTAGAACCTCCTCAGTGACCACTGGTACCCACTAAAGAATCTCTAGAACCTCCTCAGTGACCACTGGTACCAAACTAAAGAATCTCTAGAACCTCCTCAGTGACCACTAGTACCAAACTAAAGAATCTCTAGAACCTCCTCAGTGACCACTGGTACCCACTAAAGAATCTCTAGAACCTCCTCAGTGACCACTAGTACCAAACTAAAGAATCTCTAGAACCTCCTCAGTGACCACTGGTACCCACTAAAGAATCTCTAGAACCTCCTCAGTGACCACTGGTACCCACTAAAGAATCTCTAGAACCTCCTCAGTGACCACTAGTACCAAACTAAAGAATCTCTAGAACCTCCTCAGTGACCACTAGTACCCACTAAAGAATCTCTAGAACCTCCTCAGTGACCACTAGTACCAAACTAAAGAATCTCTAGAACCTCCTCAGTGACCACTAGTACCCACTAAAGAATCTCTAGAACCTCCTCAGTGACCACTAGTACCAAACTAAAGAATCTCTAGAACCTCCTCAGTGACCACTAGTACCCACTAAAGAATCTCTAGAACCTCCTCAGTGACCACTGGTACCCACTAAAGAATCTCTAGAACCTCCTCAGTGACCACTGGTACCAAACTAAAGAATCTCTAGAACCTCCTCAGTGACCACTGGTACCCACTAAAGAATCTCTAGAACCTCCTCAGTGACCACTGGTACCAAACTAAAGAATCTCTAGAACCTCCTCAGTGACCACTGGTACCAAACTGAAGAATCTCTAGAACCTCCTCAGTGACCACTGGTACCCACTAAAGAATCTCTAGAACCTCCTCAGAGACCACTGGTACCAAACTGAAGAATCTCTAGAACCTCCTCAGAGACCACTGGTACCAAACTGAAGAATCTCTAGAACCTCCTCAGAGACCACTGGTACCCACTAAAGAATCTCTAGAACCTCCTCAGAGACCACTGGTACCAAACTGAAGAATCTCTAGAACCTCCTCAGTGACCACTGGTACCAAACTAAAGAATCTCTAGAACCTCCTCAGTGACCACTGGTACCCACTAAAGAATCTCTAGAACCTCCTCAGAGACCACTGGTACCAAACTGAAGAATCTCTAGAACCTCCTCAGAGACCACTGGTACCAAACTGAAGAATCTCTAGAACCTCCTCAGTGACCACTGGTACCAAACTGAAGAATCTCTAGAACCTCCTCAGAGACCACTGGTACCAAACTGAAGAATCTCTAGAACCTCCTCAGTGACCACTGGTACCCACTAAAGAATCTCTAGAACCTCCTCAGAGACCACTGGTACCAAACTGAAGAATCTCTAGAACCTCCTCAGAGACCACTGGTACCAAACTGAAGAATCTCTAGAACCTCCTCAGTGACCACTGGTACCAAACTAAAGAATCTCTAGAACCTCCTCAGAGACCACTGGTACCAAACTGAAGAATCTCTAGAACCTCCTCAGAGACCACTGGTACCAAACTGAAGAATCTCTAGAACCTCCTCAGAGACCACTGGTACCAAACTGAAGAATCTCTAGAACCTCCTCAGTGACCACTGGTACCAAACTAAAGAATCTCTAGAATCTCCTCAGTGACCACTGGTACCAAACTAAAGAATCTCTATAATATCATCAGAGACCACTAGTACCAAACTAAAGAATCTCTAGAACCTCCTCAGAGACCACTGGTACCAAACTGAAGAATCTCTAGAACCTCCTCAGTGACCACTGGTACCAAACTAAAGAATCTCTAGAATCTCCTCAGTGACCACTGGTACCAAACTAAAGAATCTCTAGAATCTCCTCAGTGACCACTAGTACCAAACTAAAGAATCTCTAGGGCCTCCTCAGTGACCACTGGTACCAAACTAAAGAATCTCTAGAACCTCCTCAGTGACCACTAGTACCCACTAAAGAATCTCTAGAACCTCCTCAGTGACCACTGGTACCCACTAAAGAATCTCTAGAACCTCCTCAGTGACCACTGGTACCAAACTAAAGAATCTCTAGAACCTCCTCAGTGACCACTGGTACCAAACTAAAGAATCTCTAGAACCTCCTCAGTGACCACTGGTACCCACTAAAGAATCTCTAGAACCTCCTCAGTGACCACTGTTACACACTAAAGAATCTCTAGAACCTCCTCAGAGACCACTGGTACCAAACTAAAGAATCTCTAGAACCTCCTCAGTGACCACTGGTACCAAACTAAAGAATCTCTAGAACCTCCTCAGTGACCACTGGTACCCACTAAAGAATCTCTAGAACCTCCTCAGTGACCACTGGTACCCACTAAAGAATCTCTAGAACCTCCTCAGTGACCACTGGTACCCACTAAAGAATCTCTAGAACCTCCTCAGTGACCACTGGTACCAAACTAAAGAATCTCTAGAACCTCCTCAGTGACCACTGGTACCCACTAAAGAATCTCTAGAACCTCCTCAGTGACCACTGGTACCAAACTAAAGAATCTCTAGAACCTCCTCAGTGACCACTGGTACCCACTAAAGAATCTCTAGAACCTCCTCAGTGACCACTGGTACCCACTAAAGAATCTCTAGAACCTCCTCAGTGACCACTGGTACCCACTAAAGAATCTCTAGAACCTCCTCAGTGACCACTGGTACCCACTAAAGAATCTCTAGAACCTCCTCAGTGACCACTAGTACCAAACTAAAGAATCTCTAGAACCTCCTCAGTGACCACTGGTACCCACTAAAGAATCTCTAGAACCTCCTCAGTGACCACTGGTACCCACTAAAGAATCTCTAGAACCTCCTCAGTGACCACTGGTACCAAACTAAAGAATCTCTAGAATCTCCTCAGTGACCACTAGTACCAAACTAAAGAATCTCTAGGGCCTCCTCAGTGACCACTGGTACCAAACTAAAGAATCTCTAGAACCTCCTCAGTGACCACTAGTACCCACTAAAGAATCTCTAGAACCTCCTCAGTGACCACTGGTACCAAACTAAAGAATCTCTAGAACCTCCTCAGTGACCACTGGTACCAAACTGAAGAATCTCTAGAACCTCCTCAGTGACCACTGGTACCAAACTAAAGAATCTCTAGAACCTCGTCAGTGACCACTGGTACCCACTAAAGAATCTCTAGAACCTCGTCAGTGACCACTAGTACCCACTAAAGAATCTCTAGAACCTCCTCAGAGACCACTGGTACCAAACTGAAGAATCTCTAGAACCTCCTCAGTGACCACTGGTACCAAACTAAAGAATCTCTAGAACCTCCTCAGTGACCACTGGTACCCACTAAAGAATCTCTAGAACCTCCTCAGTGACCACTGGTACCAAACTAAAGAATCTCTAGAACCTCCTCAGTGACCACTGGTACCAAACTAAAGAATCTCTAGAACCTCCTCAGTGACCACTGGTACCAAACTAAAGAATCTCTAGAACCTCCTCAGTGACCACTGGTACCCACTAAAGAATCTCTAGAACCTCCTCAGTGACCACTGGTACCAAACTAAAGAATCTCTAGAACCTCCTCAGTGACCACTGGTACCCACTAAAGAATCTCTAGAACCTCCTCAGTGACCACTGGTACCCACTAAAGAATCTCTAGAACCTCCTCAGTGACCACTGGTACCCACTAAAGAATCTCTAGAACCTCCTCAGTGACCACTGGTACCAAACTAAAGAATCTCTAGAACCTCCTCAGTGACCACTGGTACCCACTAAAGAATCTCTAGAACCTCCTCAGTGACCACTAGTACCCACTAAAGAATCTCTAGAACCTCCTCAGTGACCACTGGTACCCACTAAAGAATCTCTAGAACCTCCTCAGTGACCACTGGTACCAAACTAAAGAATCTCTAGAACCTCCTCAGTGACCACTGGTACCCACTAAAGAATCTCTAGAACCTCCTCAGTGACCACTGGTACCCACTAAAGAATCTCTAGAACCTCCTCCGTGACCACTGGTACCAAACTAAAGAATCTCTAGGACCTCCTCCGTGACCACTGGTACCAAACTAAAGAATCTCTAGAACCTCCTCAGTGACCACTGGTACCAAACTAAAGAATCTCTAGAACCTCCTCAGTGACCACTAGTACCCACTAAAGAATCTCTAGAACCTCCTCAGTGACCACTGGTACCCACTAAAGAATCTCTAGAACCTCCTCAGTGACCACTAGTACCCACTAAAGAATCTCTAGAACCTCCTCAGAGACCACTGGTACCAAACTAAAGAATCTCTAGAACCTCCTCAGTGACCACTGGTACCCACTAAAGAATCTCTAGGACCTCCTCAGAGACCACTGGTACCAAACTAAAGAATCTCTAGAACCTCCTCAGTGACCACTAGTACCCACTAAAGAATCTCTAGAACCTCCTCAGTGACCACTGGTACCCACTAAAGAATCTCTAGAACCTCCTCAGTGACCACTGGTACCCACTAAAGAATCTCTAGGACCTCCTCAGTGACCACTGGTACCCACTAAAGAATCTCTAGGACCTCCTCAGAGACCACTGGTACCAAACTAAAGAATCTCTAGAACCTCCTCAGTGACCACTGGTACCAAACTAAAGAATCTCTAGAACCTCCTCAGAGACCACTGGTACCCACTAAAGAATCTCTAGAACCTCCTCAGTGACCACTGGTACCCACTAAAGAATCTCTAGAACCTCCTCAGAGACCACTAGTACCAAACTAAAGAATCTCTAGGACCTCCTCAGTGACCACTGGTACCAAACTAAAGAATCTCTAGGACCTCCTCAGTGACCACTGGTACCAAACTAAAGAATCTCTAGAACCTCCTCAGTGACCACTAGTACCCACTACAGAATCTCTAGAACCTCCTCAGTGACCACTAGTACCCACTAAAGAATCTCTAGAACCTCCTCAGTGACCACTAGTACCAAACTAAAGAATCTCTAGAACCTCCTCAGTGACCACTGGTACCAAACTAAAGAATCTCTAGGACCTCCTCAGTGACCACTGGTACCAAACTAAAGAATCTCTAGGACCTCCTCAGTGACCACTGGTACCAAACTAAAGAATCTCTAGAACCTCCTCAGTGACCACTAGTACCCACTACAGAATCTCTAGAACCTCCTCAGTGACCACTGGTACCAAACTAAAGAATCTCTAAGACCTCCTCAGTGACCACTGGTACCAAACTAAAGAATCTCTAGGACCTCCTCAGTGACCACTGGTACCAAACTAAAGAATCTCTAGAACCTCCTCAGTGACCACTTGTACCACTACAGAATCTCTAGAACCTCCTCAGTGACCACTAGTACCAAACTAAAGAATCTCTAGAACCTCCTCAGTGACCACTGGTACCAAACTAAAGAATCTCTAGAACCTCCTCAGTGACCACTGGTACCCACTAAAGAATCTCTAGAACCTCCTCAGTGACCACTGGTACCAAACTAAAGAATCTCTAGAACCTCCTCAGTGACCACTGGTACCAAACTAAAGAATCTCTAGGACCTCCTCAGTGACCACTGGTACCAAACTAAAGAATCTCTAGGACCTCCTCAGTGACCACTAGTACCCACTACAGAATCTCTAGAACCTCCTCAGTGACCACTAGTACCAAACTAAAGAATCTCTAGAACCTCCTCAGTGACCACTGGTACCAAACTAAAGAATCTCTAGAACCTCCTCAGTGACCACTGGTACCAAACTAAAGAATCTCTAGAACCTCCTCAGTGACCACTGGTACCAAACTAAAGAATCTCTAGGACCTCCTCAGTGACCACTGGTACCAAACTAAAGAATCTCTAGAACCTCCTCAGTGACCACTGGTACCAAACTAAAGAATCTCTAGAATCTCCTCAGTGACCACTGGTACCAAACTAAAGAATCTCTAGAACCTCCTCAGTGACCACTGGTACCCACTAAAGAATCTCTAGAACCTCCTCAGTGACCACTGGTACCCACTAAAGAATCTCTAGAACCTCCTCAGTGACCACTGGTACCCACTAAAGAATCTCTAGAACCTCCTCAGAGACCACTGGTACCAAACTAAAGAATCTCTAGGACCTCCTCAGTGACCACTGGTACCAAACTAAAGAATCTCTAGAACCTCCTCAGTGACCACTAGTACCCAATTACTGACATATAGCTACCTGAGCAGTCGACCCAGCAGCTCTGCACACTTGCTGAGCTTCTCTTCCTGTTTGGCGAGGCTGGCCCCGCCCTCGCAGCGGTCTAGCCAATAGAAAGCAGAGATGCTGTCGATGATGAGGAGTGCCAGGCCGGGCCGCGACGACAGAGAGGTCTCAAGGAAGTGGAGGGTGAGGAGGAGCTGTGAGGAGGAGGAGCAATGGATGACCAGGAGGCGAGAAAGACACAAACGCAATGCCACCTCATCTGAAGCGGCCGAGGGCGAGCTGGAGGAACGACCTGGAGACAGAGACATTATATTATGTTTGAAATGTCTTCACATAGAAGAGTGTTTTAATAATACAGGTCACTCTTCTTCTTTGGTGTATGTGTGTGTATGTGTGTGTGTGTGTGTATGTGTGTGCACACCTGCGTTCAGTCTGCTCTCCAGGATGCCCACCAGTCGTAACATGTCCAGACTGTAGTCGGTGTCCAGGAACACAACATCCACCTCTAGACCGCCGATCGCCACAGGCAGCACACAGCGACACAGCAGGTGGTAAAGCAGCTCTGTCTTCCCTGAGACACACACACACACACACACACACACAGTTTACAGGAAGTTCAAACCAGGTTACAGGCAGAAGTGTTTCCTGTGAAGTGAACTCACCTCTTCCCTCCGTCCCGTACAGCTCCACCACCTCACCTGTTAAACATGTAAGGTGATCAGTCAAACCCTCGTGTGATCAATAATTATTGATCATATGGCTCCTGGTGAGTATTTTTTGTGTTTTGGTTCACTGATGTCATGTGACGTGTGTTAACAGGAAGTGAGCATAATCAGTCACCATGGTCGGGTCCTCCATCTTCAGGAAACAGTCGAGGTTCGATGTCCTTCAGAGAGCGACGAGCCTCCAGACGAGCAAACAGCTGTAGAGACACAAAGCTGATCACTGTGATGTTTATGCACTGCCCCAGCACATAGACTGTACCATCTACTGTAAATACATTTCACCAGCACATAGACTGCACCATCTACTGTAAATACACTGCACCAGCACATAGACTGCACCATCTACCCTGTTAGGGCCGACACATCACCGTGACGTCACAGTGACATCATGTTATCAGCTGGAGGTGCAGCTGCCTCTCCCCCACAGGGCTGTAGGCTCCATAGGAGTGTTAAAATGTGTTTGTCTTGTTGTGTTATTGGGAGCCAGAATAGAAGGAGTCATGGCTCAAAACCAGCCGCCACTGCCCGTCAACAAAAACAAAGACAACTATGGTTAAATGTGATAAGACCAAAGGACTGGACGGAGGCCATCATCAAAAATGCTCACATGTGCAGCGCACACTTCATATCAGGTTAGGGAAAAAGTATTTCCTGTTGTAGGGATGAATAAGGTTATGTGTATTAAGGGTTAACTTATTTCAGTAGCACTCGCCGTCCTGGAGAGTGAGTGAGCTGACGTCTTCAGAGCGACTCGCATCGTCTTCGTCTACTGTCGACAACAAACCATCAAAACTTGCCGGCTAGCGTCCGTGGAGAATGAGCAGATGGGAGGAGTTTTCCTGTTGGCGTTCTCTGACGACAACAGAAATCTGTTCATTTAAACCCAAACCACGACTTTTTCCTACCCTTGACCAGGAGGCCCCGCCCTTACTTTACCTTCAGTTAAGCCCCGCCCAACAAAAAAACGTTTACTGACAGTAAGGGGCTGCTGCTTCTTTAACTGGAGGTCGGGTGCGCAGTGCTGGTCGTGTGCCTCTTCTGTGCCAGCGTTCAGGAGCACTGTGGCAGGTTGCGTCGGCCTCAACAAGCACTGTGTCATAGCCTGTTTACTGAGTGAGGAGCTGACTGTCTGTGGGACAGACGTCTGACAGCTCTGCTCGAACATGATCAACCTCTCCTCCATATTTACAGACTGATGTTTACTGAGGAGGGCTGTGATTGGTTGTTCCTCATCACATGACATGCTGCTGCTGCTGCTGATGTCCAGAGGTTGAACTCAGGATGCAGCCGTTACAGCCTGAAAAACAGGCGCAGTGCAAGCTGCTACGGCGTTGCTCTGGCATCTGAGTGCGTCTGCTGCACGTCTACGTTGACGATAATGACTTCGAGGGTGTAAAAAATGCGGCATGTTTTCAGCGCCTGAAAGGGTCGACTCTGTTGTAGTGGTCTCAGCTGCCAGACAGGAAGTGCTCTCCTGACTGCTCTGCGTGTCGTCCACCACGTCTCACCTGCCAGTGTCCACAGAGCAGCTCCACGCTTTAAACACTGTGACATCACTGATCAGGGTTCACAGACACAACATGGAGCCTTGAACTCAGTGACCAACCTCTGATCAGCTGTTCTAGTTTCTCTCTCTCACACACACACACACACACACACACGATGAGCCAGGTCTGCTCGGATTACATCACCAGCGATCGCCGCACAATCCATGCGGTTAGTTTTGTGTCTGACTTCATCCCGACTCGCTCTGATGTCACAGAAGTGGACAACGATAATCTCGCGAGAGTGAGACGGCCGCAGTTTTTAGAGCCAGGCGCTGCAGCTGCTCTCTGCCGACCCAGAGCATGATGGGAAACACCTGGCTCTCACCTGAGCCCTGCTATGACACATCAACCAGCTCAGTCAACTCTGGAGTCAACGAGTGCGTTCATGTGAAAGAGGCGGGGCTGTTAATGATGAGTGACATCATCAGAACCATGAATGATGGCGGTACAGAGAGCGTCTGTGAGACAGTCACATGTCAGTGGCGAGGGATGGAGACGACAATCGGTGACCTTAAAACAGGGAAAATGTAGAAACATTGAAAACACGCCGGCCGAGTCCCGCATGGCGTGCAGGCGTCTCTGAGCTGATGTCACAGTAAGACTCTGTGCTGATGATGAACATGTGACACAAACACTTTAACACGTGGACGTTTGTGCCGCAGCACAGAGTGATGAAGTCGTTAATGTCTGACGTCTGTCTGAGCCGAAGGAGCTGATTATCAGTGGATTATTGATCCACCTCTCATCACACGTGTCTCATGTTGTTCTGAGCTGCAGTGTCATCACGTGTCATCACCACGTCATTGCCATGAAAATAAACTGATCTATAATCAATAACACACCTGCACACTGATACATGAGTCTGATCATGTTTCAATAAATCATCATCAGCTCTAACAGGAAGTGAGGGTTTCTGTGACTTCCTGTACGGACGCAAGGCTGCTGGAAACTGGCGGGAAACTGTCCGCAGCTTTGTGTCATCAACTGACGTCACATGTTGCTGTCGGCTGGTTTAAATCGAGCAGTCGATGACGTCTACTCATGTTCACGCGCTGTGCATGTGTCTGTGAGTGAGTGTGGTGACGTCAGGACGTCGGTCAGTAAACCCCCCCCCCCCCCCCCCCCAGATGAGCGGATGAACGCTGTCTCTCGGTGATACAGCGAGTGTATTAACGCTCTCATCAGTGCGCACCCGGCTGCGGGTGAAGCACGTGAGTGTAAAGTAACGTGTTCACTCTCACCTGAGCGCCACTCTCACTCATTTCTGTCCACGAGCTCCATCTCCAAAACAAACCGCTGCTTCAGCGTGAGCTCACTTCCGGATTCTGCTGGTTTACCGTAATAGACGGAGAGTGGCCGGAAGTTACCGTAATGTACGCAGTCTGTTGCTTTTTCCTCTTCTTCTTCTCTGGTTTTAACGGTGGCATCTAAAAGATTACATTACTGCCACCTACTGGAGTCACCCCAAGGTCTCTGCTTACTATGTGATAATAATAATGAGTGTTACTAATAAATTATCACTAACATCATCATTATTATTATTATTATCATTATGATGATGATAAAAATAATAGACAATAATAACAATGAACTTCCTGCTTCTCAGTAGTTTGAGTGTCTAAAAACTTCTCTGAGAAGCTGCTGTACATTTTCTGCAGGAACAACATCCAGAAATCTTCCTGCTGAATCCGTCATTATTTCCACTGATCTTCATTCTGTTCAGCAGCACCTCTGATAACTGTAGCAGTTCAGTTCAGTACACATTTAGTCCGTTCCCACAGTGTAAAGTTGTGGATGGTGCCAACAGAAGCGTTCCTTAGCGTCCCCATGTTTGGTCCCCCCTCTGTTGGGGTACCTAGCACACAGATCTGGTACTAAAAGGTGGAGCTAGAAACCCTGCAGTCTGATTGGTCAGTAGAGGACGCTCACTCTGGTTTTATGTAACCTCTGTTCATACATCAGTAAACTACAACTATAAAATGAAAGAGAAAAAAATCACTTCATTCACTGGGCCGACTGCCGGCAACTTTTAAGGTGGAACGTTAACTTGTAATGTTACTCAATGCATGAGTTGATGACGTGAATCCATCAGCACACCTTAATACTTTACACCACACGTTCTGTCGTCTTATTTAGACGTTTATTAGCAGCCATCTTTTTAACGACACTTCAAGGTTGTAAACTGACGGTGGGGTACTTACTGAAGAACACACGGTGGAAGTCTCCACAGCTTGTGTCACCCACAGACCTGATTTCAGACATCTGACTGAAAAACCCCCGACTTTGAGACGAGGGAACAGGAAGTGCTAACATGCTAACTGACCTCCAGGTTTTGGACTCCTTGGTGCAGCGCTCTGTAGCTCCACTGCTGTGGGTTCAGTCAGTGTCTGAGTGGTGTCAAATGGATTAACAAGTTATAAACTAGATAACAAAGTAGAATATGAGTCAAACTATTGACGACTATGAGGCGCTGCCTGTTGGATTCATGTTAACAGGACTAACTTTCAGTTATTGTATATCCATACAGTACAGTCGTGTTCTCCTGATGACGGGTTAGTTTATGTGTTCTCCTGATGACGGGTTAGTTTATGTGTTCTCCTGATGACGGGTTAGTTTATGTGTTCTCCTGATGACGGGTTAGTTTATGTGGCGTTCTCCTGATGACAGGTTAGTTTATGTGTTCTCCTGATGACGGGTTAG